>NW_010187479.1:9881-12271 GCF_000695765.1 Mesitornis unicolor | reverse complement strand
GTGCTTCTGTGGGTGTGTCAGCCAGAAAAGGAAGGTCAAAAAAAGTGTACCCCCACCCCCTCCCCCGCAATGAACAAGTCTGGCAAACTGGTAACAACAGGCGAGGAGAAGGCTGAGGTACTCAACTTTTTTGCCTCAGTCTTCACTGGCAACCTCTCTTCTCACACCTCTCAAGTGGATGGACTGCAAGATGGGGACCAGGGGAGCAAAGTTTTTCCCACTGTAAGAGAAGATCAGGTTCGCGACTGTCTGAGGATCCTGAACATACACGTCTATGGGACCTGACAAGATGCATCCAGGTGTCCTGAGGGAATTGGCTGATGTAGTTGCCAAGCCACTCTCCATGATATTTGAAAAGTCATAGCAGCTGGGTGAAGTCTCTGGTGACTGAAAAAAGGGAAACATTGCACTCATTTTTAAAAAGTGTAGAAAGGAGGGCCCTGGGAACTACTGACCTGTCAGCCTCACCTCTGTGTCTAGGAAGATCATGGAACAGATCCTCCTAGAAGCTCTAATAAGGCACATGGAGGACAGGGAGGTGATTCGAGACAACCAGCATGGCTTCACCAAAGGCAAGTCCTGCCTGTCTAACTGATGGAGTGACTGAGTGACTGCATCATGGACAAAGAAGAAGCTATGGATGTCATCTAAGACTTCTCTAAGACCTTTGACATGGTCTTCCACAACATCTGCCTCTCTAAACGGGAGAGATATGAATCGGGTGGACTGTTCAGTGGATGAGGAATTGGCAGGATGGTTGCATCCAGAGAGTAACGGTCAATGGCTTGATGTCCAGATGGAAGATGGTGACAAGTGGTGTCCCTCAAGGGTCTGTACTGGGACCAGTGCTGTTTAATATCTTTATCAATGACATAGACAGTGGGATCGAGTGCACCCTCAGCAAGTTTGCAGATGACACCAAGCTGAGTGGTGCAGTTGGCACACATGAGGGACAGGATGCCATCCAGAGGGACTTGGACAAGCTAGAGAAGTGGGCCCAGGTGAATCTCATGAGGTTCAACAAGGCCAAGTGCAGGTCCTGCACCTGGGCTGTGGCGATACCCGTGTATCGATAGAAGCTGGGGAATGAAGGGATTGAGAGCAGCCCTGTGGACAAGGACTTGGTGGTACTGGTGGATGAAAAACTGGACATGAGCCGGCAATGTGCGCTCACAGCCCAGAAGGTTGCATCAAAAGAAGCATGACCAGCAGGGCGAAGGAGATGACTCTCCCCCTCTACTCTGCTCTGGTGAGACCCCACCTGGAGTACTGCGTCCAGGTCTGGAGCCCTCAGGACAGGAAAGACATGGACATGTTAGAGCAGCTCCAGAGGAGGGCCACAAAAATGATCAGAGGGTTGGAGCACCTCTCCTATGAAGATAAGCTGAGAGAGTTGGGGTTGTTCAGCCTGGAGAAGAGAAGGCTGTGGGGAGATCTTATTGCAGCCTTTCTTATAGGGATGCCTATATACTTAAAAGAGGCCTATAAGAACGATGGAGACAAACTTTTCAGCAGGGTCTGTTGTGACAGGACAAGGAGTAATGGTTTTAAGATAAAAGAGGGTAGATTCACACTACATATAAGGAAGAAGTAAGAAGTTCTTTACTATGAGGGTGGTCAAACACTGGCACAGGTTGCTCAGAGGGGATGTGGAAGCCCCATCCCTGGAGATATTCAAGGTCAGGCTTGATGGGACTCTGAGCAATCTGACCTGGTTGAAGATGTCCCTGCTCACTGCAAAGGGGTTGGACTAGACGACCTTTAAAGGTCCCTTCCAATCCAATGCATTCTATGATTCTCGTATAAATATACTTGCACTGTTTCAGAATGTGTTACAGAAGATGAGTGCAAGTAGTCTGAGCTCAGAAACATTTTGGTTTAAAATCAAGGAATCAAAAATAAAAGTTGCTGTTTCATACTTCAAAATTCATAGTATCTTTTTACTATGGAATTTTGAGGGATATAACGACAGTAATGGAGATACTACAGTATACCTGAACACCAGTTTTACAACAACACTAAAATATATTAAGCCTAGTATGAGCACTAAACAAGGGAAAAAGTCTATATAAAACAGTACTTGCATGACAGGTGTGAAAAACTCATTCTTGTAGTCTGCAATGTGATGCTTCCAGATTATTTTAGTAGAGTATTATTAGGTAAAAGATGGTATCTTTGAAATTACTCCAGAGTATTTAACAACCATTTATCTCTCCAGCCCAATTCTTGTAGCCCCTGTTTTAAAAAAAATTGTGTATATGTGCATGTATGAGGACTGGAAACAATTTTAGGCCATTATTCTGATCAATTTACTTCTGCCTTCTTTCCTAGGAAGTGTGTAGAGAGCTCTGGTGCCTCAGCAAAAGTAACCGCTGTGTTACCAACAGCAT
>NW_010187479.1:7585-9867 GCF_000695765.1 Mesitornis unicolor | reverse complement strand
TCCTGCATCTGAAGGTACTCTTTGCCAAACAGGGAACATTGAAAAGGGGGTGAGTACAAATAATTTGTTGTTTGAAAACAGGAAGAAAGGACTAGAAAGTTCAAGTCCTTATGAGCAACTATAAGAGTTTAAAAAAAGAGATGTATTAGTTCAGAATACATTTGCATCCTAATGGAAGTGTCCTACAGATTTTTTTAAAACAATTATATATATGTAATTTAAGAAAACATTTATCCTTGCTATAAAATTCTGTAGCCTGGATCAAAAAAAATCTTGTTACTCTATATATTTTTTAGTAATTTCTGTAAAAAGTTTTATCTTTATTAAATTTTATAGCACTCTTCCATAAAGGACTGTTAAACTCTAGCTCTGTTATGGACTCTGAAAATGTGTAACTTAGATCTAGGGCCTGAACTCTGTTATTTTTTATCAAGATAAAAAAGCTTTATTCCTTCAGATATAATCTGAATCATACAAACACATGGGAAAAAAGTTGCCTTAATAAATGGGTTTTCTAAAAGCCTATATTTCCCAGTGACCATTCTATTTTGACTTTGAGTTATTCCTTTAATATTCAGTTATATTTGCATAACTGCAAAGGATTTATCTATGCAGTCTAATAAACTTTTCTACCTAACAAAAGTACAGAAAGTCAGTGTTGCAATAGATGAGCCTAGTGCTACTGTATGTCTGAACATTTGAATTTTGATTTTAAAACATTGACTGTATATATCAGTAGTTTCAGACTAAATTCTGAAAATGTGTTTTAAATTAAGAACAGTAAAAGCATGTTTCTCAATTACTAGATAAGATCTATACAGATCTTAAAGAGAAGAGAAATATATTTTAATTATTAATTTACAGAATATGTACTGGGAAAAAAATGAATTCCATATACCTTTTTTCAAGGTAATACATTTTATCCAGGTTTTTACAAAGTGAAGAGAACTTACTATATTAAACAATATCCAGTATCTCCAAGTTTTTCTGCATCTGTCTTTAAGATTTACTGCTCCAGATTGGATTTTTTCTTAACAATCACTACTGTCATGTGTTGTCTGTTCTGACTCTTGCCATGTTAGCTGGGCTAGTTTCAACAAAGATTACACTTCATTTTGACTTGCAATCTGATGCTTAAATAAAAAGAATGAAAACTTTTGGGCAACTGTCAACAGTTTTTTAGTCTTTGCTGATGGCTTCATTCAACCCATGACCTAGCATCATTCTGATGGCTTTTCCATGCTAACTTTGGAAATATTGGTAAACCATGTTAAATAAATTCATTGAAGGGATCACTTAAAAATAATAGAGTTCTTAGACTTAGCCAATGAAAATAGACCTTCACGTTCTACCAAAAATGTTACCTTTTTTTAGAGTAATAGAAAATACTAGGAGCCCTACTCTTAAATCAACAGTCTAGGTTTATTTTGGAACCACCACTCCTTGTCAATGACAAGGAGCAATTTACCTCAATTTATATTTTTTTTAAAACCATGAGACTACAGTGATTAAGTCGAGATGCTTTAAGATGCTATTGCTGCATCTATTTGCCAGAGGCTTTAATCAGTTTGCACTCTACAGAACATAATTTCCAATCATCAGTATCTTGTTCCATCATTAGATTTTAGAGGGAAATGAGAAAATTGGTGTTGTTTTACAAAGGTAAACTGTTTGTGCCTTTAAACAGCAGAGAATTGTTATTTATAAACTACAGTTTCAGTGGTTCCTGTAAATTAATAGTTCCTGACAGAAAAAAACAGAAAACACAAGTATTTTCTAAATATGTATTTCTCTTCACCATAGGCTAAGGAGAAAATAATAGGTTACAATTCTATGATTCTTTATTATAATTATTATGATTATTATTACATTTATATTGCACTCATGCCTAAATGCCACAACCAAATTAGGCCCTATTTTGCTAGGCCCTGTCCAGATATATAATAGATTATGTTCCCTGTTCTAAATGCCTTACAAGATCCCAGAGTACTTTATCATATTTGGAGGGTCAATTTCTGCTTTTAGTTACACTGATGTAAATTTGGTGTAACTATTAACTCAAAGCAAAATTTGATGCAGTATGTATTAATGTCTTTTTGGCAGAGTTGGGAGGGGTTTTTACGATTGAAATTGCCTAACACCCTATCATAAAACCTTTCAGTTGCTTATATAAACCTGCCAAACTTTAATTCTTTGGGTTGAAATTTTCCACAGTAGATGTCTGCCTACGCCTAAAGGTTTTTAGAGTGTTTTCTATAAAGGTTATTCAGCTGTTTTCTGGA
>NW_010187479.1:0-7554 GCF_000695765.1 Mesitornis unicolor | reverse complement strand
AAAGAGAATAGAATGGGGGTTTGCTACTGACAGAATTTGTACATCAATTCTGTTTTGGAGCTTTATCATGTTCATGCTCTGGTGAAGGATTTTGCATATCGTCTGGGTTCAAAAAGGTGCACTTTTTCCTAATCTTGTAATAATAATTTTAAATATACATGAAGCTTCTCTCTAGTCATGTATACCCAGAGATGTGCTTGTGAGGGTAAACTAACTGATAGATTTAAAAATACTCTGAAGAGGGAATAGTGGATATAAAACAAAAAGGCAAAACTGATAGGAATGTTTATTTTTATCTTTGAATTTAAAGTAATAAAAAAGTAATCTTTTCTAACATCATTGTATAGACCCATGCTAGGGATTTAAATGAAGGAAAAATGTACAAAAAGTGAAAGCACAGTGTGCTGAAAGCACAGTTTAAATAGCTGGATTGTGTGGTGATCTAAATTCAAGTTATTACCAGACTTTAAGTTTCCTTGCAAAATAATTGTAGAAGCACTATTTAAAAATCAATTCTTAAAGATGAGATGGCAATCTTAATTGAATTTGTCTTCTCTTCCCTATGAAACATGAAATTGATTTTCTTCACTATTACAGTACTTACTGTACTTACTGAGTTTTCTAAATGCACTCTGTTGTAAATCATAGTTCTGTTAAACAGCTAAAATTCATTTCAAAAGTAATATCAAATGTGCCACAATGTCATATTTTGTTTTATTGTTAATGATCTGCAGAATTAAAATCCCAGACTGCTCACATTAATTCCCAGGGTTAAAATTTTGTGCACATTTTATATGTTTTCAAATGAGTCACTACTGTCCTGCTAATTGAACTAATTGAAAGTTGCTTCTTCAGTGGGAGAGAAGAATTAACATTTCAGATCTACATCTTTCATGAAGGGTTGTTTTAAAATACCTGTCACCTCTTGTTTCTTCATATACTTGGTCACTCAGTAGTCCTTACCTCATTATAGCAGATGGGGTTGCTATAATTCATTGAGGGAAGCGTATTTCTTTAATCTCATTAGAAATAATGAAGATTTTGGTAATTTTTAATTACTCTGACAGAGATTCTATGCATCACTGGCCTCTGATGAAAAATAAATTTTCACTAGAAAATTAAAAGGAGATGCCAAAGTTAGCAGTAAGCCCTCTGATTTAGCTTCAGTAGAGAAAAAAACCCAGCATTTAAGGAGTTTTTACAAGGGAATATGGGAATGTGGAAGAAAGAAATGTTTGGATGACAGAGAAAATTACAGAGCACAGGGATTTTATACAGCTTTGGAAAAATAAGGCAGGTGAAATGCACCTGCCTATTGTATACAGTCATAATAATATAGAGTTTGAGGGTTTAACTTGAACTCTGAGTGTCTTTCATTTATTAACTTTAATTTTTACATGTTCGTGATAATTATAATGTATTATAAATTAAATTATTAGCATATATTTTTACTCTTAGAAGCATTTTAATTTCTAGCTTTTGACTTTAGCATTAGATACCTGATCATGTACTCCTGTGGCCTCTTTAATCGAATGCTGCAAGGGAATTGTCTTTAGTTAATAAAATCATTATAACTTAGTTTATCACTATAATGAGGAGAAAACAAAAAAAAACTTTTATCCTTCACATGTTATTCACATAAATACTTCATTCATGCAGGACATGCATGACTGTATGAATGAATGAAAGATAGTTGCTCTCTACAACTACCTGAAAGGAGGTTGTAGAGAGGTGGGTGTTGGTCTCTTCTCCCAAGTAACTAGTGACAGGACAAGAGGAAATGATATCAAGTTGTGCCAGGGGAGGTTTAGATTGGATATTAGGAAAAATTTCTTTACTGAAAGAGTAGTCAGGCACTGAAACAGGCTTCCCAGGGAGGTGGTGGAGTCACCATCCCTGGAGGTGTTAAAAAAATGTGTGGATATGTTTTCTTTATATGCTTTCTGCAGACACATGAATGATGATTTTTTTGTTTCTTTAACTGGTAGAGAATGATGTTTATAAACAGATATGTGCTGGATTGTAACAGCTGTTTTAAAATAGATACAGCACATACAGAGGAAAAAAAAGAGGATAATAGAGATATTTTGAGAAAAGAAACAAGTAATAATGTAGATAGAAAAACAATGCTACAGGTTTCATTTGTATTAATGTAAATGGTAGTATGTGTTCATATGCAAAACTACTTTGTATCTAGGTGCATTTGTTCATGATAAGCGGCACGTTTTATTATTCATCGTATCAATGTACATTCTTGAAAGCTTCACACTTAGACTCTGACATGTTTGACAGTCTAGAAGTACCTTTTTATTCAAAATGAAATTTCTAATGAGAAAATAAGGGTTTTTATTCATTTTCTTTGACTAACACTCTGTACAATCCTTATTCATATCAAACTCCTATTATTTTTTTTTCTGAGTGATGACTGAAGTTTAAATTATCTTTTCAGTTTCTTTCATAAAAATCCAGAGTAATTCAGGTCACTGTGAATGGCTGTATTTACTTCTTTACATATGTCCCATATTGCCAGGACTGAGGCTTTAGGTGAGCCTTAGGGCTTAGAAAAATAGAATACTTGGCTTTGCTGTATCGATTAGTATAAAGTCAACACTGAGTCTCCCAGTAGTGCTTATGGGGGGACAGGGATATGTCTATTTGTCCATGTCTTCTGTGCACGTCTCAGTGCTTTTTGTCAAATTCATATGGCTGATTTTGGACACAGAAGTTGTCTGGGTTTCTTTTTGGAAAGGGTCAATACTGTGTGTTATGGAAATTCAAGGGACTTAAACAGCAGATGTTCACCTTTTGGAAGTGAAATGTGCAGATTCAGGTCACAGTAAATTTGCCTAAGCAAATAACAAGAAGAAAGGCTTATCTAGCTGAACTACTCCAGATTCTCAGTGATGTAATAGACACCAGAATGTGGATCAAACTATGGGCTCCAGGATTAATTATGAATGATTAAAAAAGGTTTCTGACTAAGGAAATTATAAACTTATTTTATCAATTAGCCATTGTGTGAATTTTATGTTATTTTGTATGTCCGATGTAAGTAATAATATTGCAAAGGTTCAGTGTTTGCATGAATAAAGTATGCATGTTGATTATGTCCCTGAACAAATGGCCAGTCACTATTATATAGTGATTTTTTGTTACCATGTCTAATACCTTGGCACTACTTTTATTATGTCTGTAGAGTTAGTATAAATGAAGTACTGCAACAAATTATTTTTCCATTGTAACCTAGTCCAGATTTTATTTTTTAAAATGTAAGGGAATACTTTCTTAAAAATGCTATCGGGGTGGAATTTTTAATTTTGTGTAATGAAGGCCCTACATGAACCCTAAGTGGAGAGTGTTTTACTAAACTAATCTTAGAAATGCATCTTAGAGTTAAAAGTACTGTAAAGTATTTGCAGTTCCTTTAATGTGAAACATTAAAGAAGATGTATGAAGAAAAAAGAAAATATTCATTTTAAGCTTGTTTTAACTTATGGTGTGTGCTAGGGACCTATAATTCAGGACTTAGTGAAGACAAATAGCAAATCACACACACACCCTCATGAATGCCTAAACATGGCTAGAAAAAGTTAAATATTAGTCTTGTTATCTATAAAGAGAATGCTAATGCCTATATTTGTCATTGCCTGACCCTTATATTTTTCTGTCCTGATAATTGTCAACTTGGAGGCTAATTTTGTGGGTTTTTCTTGTGAAATATTTCAGTGGTGTTATCACGGAGAATGTGTACCTTTTGGCACTTGGCCCCAGAGCATAGATGGGGGCTGGGGTTTGTGGTCAATATGGGGAGAGTGCAGCAGGACCTGCGGGGGAGGAGTCTCCTCATCTATAAGACACTGTGACAGTCCAGCGTAAGTAGCTAAAGTAAGCCAGAGCCAACAAAAAGAACACACTTGGAAATTGTTCAAAACTGCTGTTTCACATGTTGTCTGTAAAAATGTGCTAGTTTGCCAACATTTGTCTGCAAAATAGCAGACAGAAACAGAAGCATCTCACTAGACATACTTTTAACATTTTTTAATATATCTGTTATGTATGTACTGTAAAGATAGCTGGATTTATATTTAGTAGTAACCAGAACAGTTTTCTTTCTGCAACTTACTGTTCATGCAAAATATATTTAAATTATGCCTTAGATTTCTTTCTTCTTAAGACATTATCACTGATGCTTGTCTAGGATATGAAGTAACTATTGCCAGTTACTTATTAAACAAGCAACACAGAATTTCTAAGATTTTGCATACAACTGCTTTCATATAAACCATAATTAGTATTATTATGTTGCATACAATACATTTATATGCTATCAGGTCCAACGCTTATTTGTGACTTCCCACTGACTCTTAAAATAATTCAGCAATTTCTCTCCCTGCCACTACTTCCTATTTGTCCATCTACTCTCACTCAAGAGGGGCCAGCTTCTCCACTACAGCTTCTCTGTTGTGTGTATCTGTACTGGTCCTTTCATCTGTCTAATTCCCGATGTCCAGGGCACTGTTCCAGAGGAGATCTGTCAGGTAAGAGAGGTACTCCTCTCTCTGTCACTAGCACTTCTAAGATAAGGAATGCTTACATATTTCCATTGCTGTTCTTTGCTGCATGAATCACTGCTTTTGTCTGTTGCTGCTTGCCCTGTTCTGGTTACCTCATCACAGCTATAGGTCTTAGTAGAAGGATGGTTTTATTATTCTGTACTTTGTTCTTTTCATGTCCTATAATCTCTGTTTCCATCACTATTATTAGGTTTTAAGAACACTTTTTTTGAAAACATGAAACTTCTGTGCTTTTTTCATGAAAGTCCATTCGTTTTTTGTTACTTGTACCCATGTTTTACAAGCTAGGCTGTACTTCAGCTTTCCACTGTGCTCTGCAAGACAGACACCAGGTGGTCTGTTCTGTTTACCCCCCATCATTATCAATGACTATCAATCAAATCTAGCAAATATCACTACTTAATGAAAGAATTCAAAACCAAAAATTATCCATATGCATTGATAACTATTCAGACTGTTACTGAGAGAATAATAAATTAAATACAGTAATTTTTTCACAGAAGTATGTAAAAATGCTAGTGAAATGTTTGTTTGGAGCATGAGTAATTTCCAAAGATTTTTTAACTACTCCTGTCACCATGTATATCAGTTGGTATGCTGAAAGATGATTGAATTTTAATTGTTTAACAGTGCAGCAAGTATGTTTAAGTTTTCTTTTCTGTGTGTCTGCATTAGGAAAAAAAATCCCTTTGGTTCATTAATTAACTTGAGTTTCTAGGATAGTGTTGCCCAGTTAAATATCTGTAATGTGAAAAATAATATTGATTTTCTTTTGAGTTAATTGTAAATTCTTTTATTTCTTTATTATAAAACAAACACCAAGGTTTTTTTTTTCCATTCTGCTTTTAAGATATGAGCCAAAGATCTGATATCTGATTAATCTTCAATTTAAGTCAATGTTAACTCAGTATTTGACCTTTGTGGAAGATAGATAAGGTTCTTGAACAATTTGAGAATTTAAGAGCCAATGTCTTAATCACACTAACAGAAACTTGCTTACTCAGGAGTTTCCTCAGATTTAATACTGTTTAATTCAAATCAGATTCTTGACCTAGAAAATGCAGTCTTTGCTGCTGGCTCCAGTATTTAGCGGACACTGTTTCTTCATTTTGTTTTATTTTCAAGTGTAATATGAGAAGATTAAAAAAAAAAGTATCATGTAGGTTGTTTACACATTTCTCATTCTAGTTTTATAAAGCAAGCAAATATTAAAAACAGTATCTTTTTAGTATGTTCAAAATGCAATTAAACTGTATTGCTTGGGATCTATGCAAACTATATGTATACTATGCGAGTGAATATTTTCAAGTAACCAGTATTGTTTTGTATCTACTCCAATTCAAGTCAATGCTACAATTCTTATTAAATAAAATATATTAAAATCACCTTAAAACTTCAATATACCTTTCAAATTTATTTATATGCTATATAATATATATCTCTGGACTTGTATTAATGCTAACAATACATAAATATATATATCATGAACTTATGTTTATACAATACATATGCTAACACATAAACCATGTTTTTCCAGGCCTTCAGGTGGAGGCAAATATTGTCTTGGAGAGAGGAAGCAGTATCGCTCGTGTAATACTGATGTAAGTAAAGTCTGTTTCACTATAAAAGTACAATCTCAGCTTGTCTGTTTTTTATTTCAGTAGCAATGGATGCATGTTTTTCCCAGTTCAGAAAAGTTATGGATTCTATTTAAGGTGAATAAGGAGCATTCCACATCAGACCAAAGGTCTGTCTAACCCAGTGTCTTGTTTCCCAGCAGTAGCAAATAACAGGTGCTTAGGGAAAAATTATTAACTTCTGGGTGCCAAGACATGGATAATACTGTATGAGTTTCCAGAAGCTGGGTGTTAAAAGATTTCTTGAGCTCCACATCATATCTGTACCATGTTGCTTAACTGCCACAAATCGAAGTATCCTCCATGAATCCACTTTTAAACCATCTTACCCTTTTTATACCTTTGTAACTTACAGTGCTAATGTGTTACACAATCCTCTTATACATTCTGTGAAAATGTATTTCTTCTGGTGTGTTTTAAACCTGCTGCCTTGCAGGTATCCACTGGTTCTTGTGTTACCAGAACGATCATGTAGTTTCATTTTAGAGCTGACCCCATCAAATAATGATGTACCACTGAGAAAGTGGGACAGTGTATAAATGTATAAAATCAAATTATGAACCAAAATTACAAATTCAAGAAAGTTAAAAATTGTTCAAGAAAAAACTATACATCAATAAAGAATTTCACTAGTAAGTTTCCAAGTCAGTAGCAGTACAAACATAAAAAGGCTTCCATATTATTATAGCTTCAATTTTGTCTTAATTTTCTTCTTAAATCAAGACAGTTCATGACAGCAGGAGAGTCTGTGTACCTAATGGTGTTGTTTCACTTGTTCATATTTTGACATATTTCAGAAAAAAATACAATAGTTAATATGCTTGTTCCTTGATAAAAACTTGTTTTTATGATTGTTATTAATTATTCTAAGTATTAGTTCTGCAAACTTCTCTGTGGAGGTTATCCTTGTTAGGAAGTATTACAAATTTCCAAATTCAAAATTGCTTTACAACTGCTAATCGCAGTTCTGTTAGTACAGACAAGAAGCGTATTAGGACCTTGGGGACAGTGTTGTGAGAGAAAATTAATCTGAGCTGCTTATACAGTATTAGCTGTAAAACTTTTTCCAGTCATCCAACCTTCCAAATTACAGTGTACCATTCTGAAACTTTGATCATCTTGTTTTTTCTATAGATGTGTGTCATGATTTTAGCCCAGTGGGCAACTGAGCACCACACAGCCTCTCACTCCCTCCCTCCTCCCCCAAGGTGGGATGGGGAGGAGAAAATACAACAAAAGGTTCATGGGTAGAGACAGGGACAGGGAGGGATTACTCACCAATTACGGTCATGGGCAAAACAGACTCAACTCACTAGCTCACTGGATCTTCTATACCTGATCTG
>NW_010187478.1:4903-11858 GCF_000695765.1 Mesitornis unicolor | reverse complement strand
CCCTAACGTTCTGTGATTCTGTGATTCTGAACTGTTGAGTCCTTCATATATGATTTTGCTGCATTCATACATAGCAGCTGTTAACAGACAGCCCAAGACATTCTTTCTTTTAAAAAAAACAAAACAAAACAAAACATTTTTTTGGTCCTAGTTTAAGCAATGAGAGGAAACACGAGAAAATATTTTTATCGTGTTTCACTTCCCCTATGGCTTTTAAGATCAGTTTCAGGGTGAGCAATCAGTGTCACTGGTTGCAAGGTTTAGACATACTCTTACTTCTTGAGGCAGTGACACGAAAGCTAGCTCATGAGCATGTTGTTCCTACAGTTCATTGCTTTTTATTACTCACGGGAAAAGACTCCACAACCTGTAAGTTTGTAAAGTAGGGCACACAGGGGATCACCCCACCGAAGACGTGCGCACCTAAAACAGCAATTTCCCTTGATTTTATACAGTAACATATTGCCTATTCATTAAGCACCTATACATATTCATAACCGTTCCCCGAAAAGGCGGTCCTTTTCCAAGAAGTCCTTTGCATGTGCTCCACTTTCTCCTTCTCCCATGCCTCTCATGCCTGCACAGTGCCTCCTGGTGGTTGTGGGCCAGGGTCTCTGGAGGAAGTAAGTAGTCTTCATTGTGCTGAACTCCCATAACCTTCTTTTGACACATGCTCTTGGAACTTCTCCAAGTCACAGAGTCGGTTTTATCTGGTTTTTAGGCTGCTTCAGTTTTTATTTCTCTGTACTTCATTTCCCTTATTCAATACCCTTTTGTTAATTAGTTACATGCCTGCTAACCTCAGTTTCCCATTAATTTCTGTAAGCTATTCAGTTCCTTGGTTATGTGATTGCTAGGTTTTACCTAGACCCTAGCCCTAAACTACAAGCCCTCCATTTCATTCTCTTGTGGGAGATTGTTTCCCCTTTATGCCTCCCAGTGGATGTTGCAACTAGCTAGAGTGGCATCTCTAGTTATCTTTTCCTGTTTTGATCAGCTCTAAGGAAGTTATACTCTAAAAACTTACTATGTAAAATATCATTGTTTTACTCAACAAAATGTCTATTCTGTTTTAAATTCCACCTTGCCTGCTGACAACAGCAGAAAATACAGTTACTGGTTTTCCTCTTGTCTTGTTGGAGTTGCAGAGGCAAAAGTTTCTGTTCTAATTAACAGATCATGAACATCCTGCCCCAGCTCAGCTCTCCCTGTCTGTTCCTGAAGTGTACTGTACTTAAATATGTGCTTAAGTTCAGATGCGGTCTTTATGCTTCTTCACAAACATACATGCTTTGCAGAACAGAGATGGACACAAGCTTGTAAGACTTTCCATATTTGCAATCCTGAGCTACCAGTGGCTTCTGCAGCTCTGACCTGGGGTCCTTTCCAGCTTTTTATACCAAGGATAAGTGTGTACTGAAAACTGCTCGGCACCTCCAGTTCAGGTATTAGTCATTATATAGCTGCAGCCATTTAAAGTGTCTTTTTTAAACTTACATATTTGGATGTATGTCAGTTTTTAGACCCCTGCTCCCCACCTCCATAAGCAGGTACAATTACCATGACTTAACTTCTTCAGCTGACATTTAAAGCAGACATTCTTCACTTGTTACCTGCTGTGACTGTTAATTACCATAGTTTGTTTGACCTATGGTAGCTTGTTAAACCCTCATATCCTTATCACTTGTGTCTGAACCCTGCTAATAGTTTAAACAATAGCAGAGAAGCAAGATAAACGGTTGGACTAACCTGATCTAAAGTGATTGATAGAGTTTTGAGTTTGTCTAACGAACAGCTTGACTCATCCCTGAGCTGCAATAGTTTAATTTGCAGTATGTTTCTAAGCTGATTTTGTTTAAATTGCTACAAAAGACTGTAGTTGTTCTTATTTCAAGTTAATTAGGATAACTTTGGCTGAACTTCGATTAATCAAGAGCAACTTTACACTAAACTGAATATGTTATTCTTATGGTGAAATACAAATCTGTAAGAAAACATGCCCATTCCTGAACCAAGCTGATTTGTGAGAGATTAGATTGTAGTGAAGCATTTATTTCCTAAATCATGTATTTAACTGTTTCTATGAAACCAAAATTATGTCCTTTTTCAAATATGTTTGTTCCAAACTTTTGTAAAATCCTAAAAAATAGTATGTCTTCCAGTTTCTAAAGTCATTGTCTCTTGGTCTCTCAGTGCCTTTGTCTGTAGGAAGTCATTAAGCTCTACCACTGTAGTATTTCCATGTTATATTGTAAGCAAGATTTGATCTCTGTCCTAGCAGCTTTGCTCTAGTTCCATCCTAGAGCATGGGAAATTACCTTAGTCTGTCTGACACTGTCTGCCTTCTGCTTTGTGTTGTATGCTCTGTACAGTCTGTATTACTATTAGATAAACTCCAGGTGAGTTGTGAGCATTGAGTTTTAACTGTGCATTTTTCTGTCAATCCAGAAAGAACATTCTTCGATTCTTGGATGCTGAAAGAGATGTCTCAGTGGTCAAAAGCAGCCTCAAGCCAGGAGATGTAATCCATTATGTACTGGACAGACGTCGCACCCTAAACATTTCTGAGGATTTGCACAGCCTTCTCCCCGAAGTTTCCCCAATGAAGAATCGCCGATTCAAAACCTGTGCGGTTGTTGGGAATTCTGGCATCCTTCTGGGCAGTGGATGTGGAAAAGAGATTGATAGTCATGACTTTGTAATAAGGTGAGTTTTCATCTGCTGTTGAAGATACAGGCTGCTCTGTTTCTTGGAAAAAAGCTGGGAGAAGTGTTTTAATCTGAGATATAGATTTCTGAATTATCTGAAATTAATCTGAAATGGTATCCACTGTGTGATTCCCCAGGCCAAGATACACGCCCGTATTGTTGACAAGAAGATTTGTGCTACTTATTTTTGCTGTTTGTTGGTTTTATTCCAGACACAATAAATATTATTATGGAGGTCTTGGTAGAATAAATGCAAAATATTTCTGTTTCAAAATTATTCTTTATTAGCTCTTGGCCAATAAAGATGATGTATTGCAAACTGCTACATTATTTAGGAGCATGGGGAAAGTTGTGAGCCCCTTCCCTACTTTAGCTTGCCTGGCAACACAGACCTGCACATTGTGAGTCCTGGGACAGACAGGAGCCTCTGCTTCCAGCACTTCTTTTCTTCTTCTTGCAGAGCAGAAATTGCAGCTTTTGTTATGCAGGACCTGTCCTACCACAGTGTTTGAAACATTTGCCCTTTCAGGCTCTCACAAGTAGCAAAAAAAATATCAAAAGGATATGGGAAAGAAAAATTTGTTTTTCAGTACATAAATCAAAACAGAATATACACAGAAAAGTTGTATTTTATTTGAAAGGTGTACTGACAAGTGGCACCTGAAACAATAACACACCACTTTTTCAGTTTCTGTATTTGCTTTGCTTGTACAAATTAGTCTTTCAAAAAAAGTCTTTCAAATTAGCATCCTTATTGCAGAAGGAATCCAAAAAGAAATACCACATTTTAAAACCACATTTAGCATATGGCATGCTTTTATATTCTCTCAGAGATTAAATGTGATTCATTTAACAGAACTACTGAAAAATTTAGATACTAGATTTTCTAGATGAAAATTTTCTTTCATAAGGCAAGGTACATACTTAAATCATGTGCTGAATTTCTTTGAAGTAATCTCTATGCTCTTCTCCATGTTTTAACTAGCTATTAAACTAGGTGATGATATCTTGAATGGAGATTTTAACTAATTCAAGCCATGTGGAGTAAAGATAATATTCTTAAAAGATTTGTGTATAAATAAAAGAAGAATGGTGTAGCTTTTTAGGAACATGAGGAAGTTAATGTTGCTAACAGTTATTTAGACTGGAGGAACATCTCTTACAAGGTTTATGACTAGTAAAGTGATTGATATAATGACTAGTCTGACAATATTGTGGATAATAATCTTTATAAGGTTCTGGGAGCAGAATGCTTGACCCTGCAGCCCACAGAGGGTTTTAATGCAGAGAAAGTTTTGGATTTACAGATCAGCGTTAAAACATTTTAGAAGTTCACAAATTATCTCATAGGTTAAACTATATGATATTTATTTATGTACGTCTGGATGGTCACATAGGTACATAACTTATGTTTAAAGTAAATAGCAGTGGATTAATTTATATTCCAAGTTGAAAAGGCAAAGCATTCTTCAGAGTTACAGTTTCCCACATTTCTCGTCCATTTAAAAAAAGTTGTATGCAACATGATATATTATCATGTGATCTAATGGTACTGGCGTACTTGGTAACCACTCACCTCTACTGCTGTTAGGATTCTGGTATTAAGGTGTACCATGTCACTATGCTACTCTTGTTGCTTTCAGGTGATGTCTCTAGAAGTAAAATACACTCATTATGCTTGCCATCTGATGGTGTTCTGTAAAGCAGTTAATTGTCTGTACTGAATGTAGCTAGGTGTATAGGCTGATGAAAAACTTCTTTGCAGAATCTCCTGATACTGAATGCATTATGCCTATGTAGTGTGGCAAGTATGTCATACCATTTTGGTTAAATATATCCAGTTTATTTTGATAGTACTAGATGTTTATTTTGTGATCTGAAACAAAAGTGCATCTTTGAGAGAGTTGTTTCTTAGAGCATCAGTTCTAATGGTACATCTAACATAAGCAATATCGTTCATTTAATGATAAAACTGATAGTGAAAATCTGTGAAAGTGAAGAGGACACAACAGCCATCCAGTAGTATTTTCATTACAGTACAATAAACAATGTCCTGAGTTTAAATGCTCCTACAAAGGTGGTATGAAGATGTTAGTAATAACTGATAAAGACACAGAATATTTGCTTTATCAAGGGTAAAGAAGAATGTCAGTACCTAGCACTTTAATTACAAGATTAATAGTGTCTGTCAATGTCTTCGAACGTCATCTAAAGTTACTAATAGCTGTTTATCTTCCTTTGAGACATTCTAGCATATTCAGTGCCTTCTGTGTAACAATGTCTCTCAAAGAATATTGATTCAACAGAGACACTGGTTAATTAGAATACTTCTATTATGAAAAAAAAAAATAAGCACCTAAACTACAGTCAAACAGTAAGCTTACCTGCAAGCCAACATATAATTCTGTCAGCAGATTTTACATGTAAAACAATACAATTCTTCTTTAGAGATCTTTGGAAGTGCATAAATATGGGTATTTTTTGTGTGCAAGATAATATCTTGTCAGCATAGGCTGATTTGTTGTATTTACTGAATATTTTACAGTGGCTTGGTTTTAATTACTTGACCACATAAGGCCTTATTTTATTGTCATGGCATTGGAAATCAAGTCTAGGGACATACTTTCTGCTAGTATAAAATGGATTAGTTTCACAGGTGTAGTGAAGTCGTGCCTATTTCAGTAGAAAATGTGACCTGTCTAGTTAAAATTGGAAGCAAGGTGACTCTTTGCTATTAAAAAGAACCTGTGCTGACTATAAACTATTTCCTGTTTACCATACTCCTTTCTTTTTTACATTTTGTTTTTACATCCTTTTAGGTTGCTGTTGACCATTGCACCTCTACTACTTTTGTAGTGGTTAGCTAAAGCATGCAGCATTTTGATGCTGTACACAGAAAAGGTCTGAGGTATTCCAAAATCTCTGATTCTGTAAAATAAACTAGAATGGAAATATGATATAATCAACCAGATTACATTTAAAAATGTATAAATAGCACAGTGCTGTTGCAAGAGCTGTTTTTTGCATGGAACTGTTTTCAACTGTTTCTCTACCTGTTGGGTCAGATATATGGTGCTCACTTGCTGTGAGATCTAAATGCAATACATCTTATTCCCCCACTGTCTAAGCTTTCTGATGCTGAAATTCTCATGCCAGGTCTGTGCTACATCTTACAGAACAAGTTAACTTTTTATAGTAAGTCGTACATTTTGAAATGCGGTAGTTACATAGAACTTTCTGAAAAATACAACTGTTTTTATAGTTAAATGTAAAATAATACTACTAAACATTGCCAAGTAGTAATTTTCACATTCCTGGAATTACTTCTGGCAGCCAACAAGTACCAAAACTACTTTTTTGCCTCTGTCTTCACTGGCAAGGGCTTTAATCACATTCACTAAGTTGCAGAAGTAAAAGGCAGGGACAGGGAGAAGTAAGCACTGCCCATGATATGTGAAGATCAGGTTTGAGACCAGCTGAAGAACCTGAAAGTGCACAAGTTCATGGGACATGATGGTTTACATCCACAGATGCCAAGAAAACTGGTGTATGAAGTTGGTAAACCACTTTCCATTACATTTGAAAAATTCTGGCAATCCAATAAAGTCTCTACTTACTGGAAAAGGAGAAACATAACCCCTATTTCCAAAAAGGGAAGAAGGAAGACCCAGGGAACTACATGCCAGTCAGTATCGCCTTTGTGCCTGGCAAGATTGTGGAAGCTCTGCTAGGGCCCATGAACAGTGAGAAGGTGATTGGTGACATGGCTTCACCAAGGGCAAATCATGCCTGACAAATGGGATGGCCTTCTATGTCTGGATTACAACATCAGTGGTCAAGGGAAGAGCAACTGACATCATTTGTGTGGACTTGAGCAATGCATTCAACATGACATTCCACATGACATCCTGGTCTCTAAATTGGTAAGACATGGGTTCAATGGATGGACTGCTCTGTGGATAAGGAATTGGCTGGATGGCTGCACTCAAAGAGTGGTGGTCAGTGGCTTGATGTCTAAATGGAAACTAGTGATGAGTGGCATTCCTCTGAGATCAGTACAGGGACCAGTACTGTTTAACATCTTTGTCAGCAACATGGACTGTGGAATTGAGTGCACCCTCACCAGATATGCTTACAACACCAAGCTGAGTAGTGCAGTTGACACGCTGGAAGATAGGGATGCCTTCCAGAGGGACCTTGACAGACTGGAGAGGTGGGCCCATGCCAACCTCATGAAGTTCAACAAG
>NW_010187478.1:0-4877 GCF_000695765.1 Mesitornis unicolor | reverse complement strand
ATAGAGGCTGGGTGGAGAATGGATTGAGAGCAACCCTGAGGAAAGGGACTTGGAAGTGTTGGTTGATGAAAAGCTCAATATGAGAGTAGATTTGGATTGGACATTAGGAAGAAATTCTTCACTATGAGGGTGGTGAGACACTGACACAGGTTGCCCAGGAAGGTTGTGGATGCCCCCTCCCTCAAAGTGTTCAAGGCCGGGTTGTATGGGGCTTTGAGAAACTTGGTCTAGTAGAAAATGTCCCTGTCTACAGCAGGTGATTTGGAACTAGATGATCTTTAAGGTCCCTTCCAACCCAAACCGTTCCATGATTCTATGACTAGCTTAGGGCCTCTCTGACAAGGAACAGCGATGAGAGGTTATTAATTGCTTCTTTCTTTTGATTAAAGTTTCTTGTTTATATGTTACAACTCTTCTTCATCCTGTGGAATGTTTTCCTGCCTAACATTGTCAGCATCTAGGAATTTTTGCCATAATTGGTGATAACATTTTGCTAGGCAAATTTTATTTATCCAGTGTCTTTTGTCTTTCATTTTTTAACTTGGCAATTCTTGTGGTTAGTGAAGTTGACATTGAAAAAACTTGTAGTCCTTTGATAAATTTGTTGGTTTATCCTATGCAAAGAGGAGGATAATCTGTTTGTCTTCCTCCCTAATGTCTTGGTTTTGTGGGCAATTGTGATACGAGCAGAAGACATCATATCTGTTCAGGAGGAAGAAACGGACAGACCATCTAACCATACCATAGAAGTGTGGTTCCTCATTTAATTTTAAATTTCTGTTAATGTTCATGTGTAAGCAGAGAGTAGTAGTAGCTTCTTTCTTCTGTGTTGTTTCATCAGCTTATAGGAAAAAACAATCCTGAATTTGTCAGAATAAAAAGATTTAGGATGTTAATATACCTTAAGTCTGAAACTTTTTTTCTGTAACTTGTGTCAACTTTTACATCCACATGCTCATTTAATCACCCTGTTTGGAGCACAACCATTGTGCTAATAGAGCTGGATGCTCAGAGCCAGCAGATCTGTTGTAAGCTAAGTTGCCAATGAAACAGATTTAATTTAAAACATGATTCTTCCCTTAAAATTACATTTCAGTGCATCATAACTATCTCATTAGACCTTTTTTAGCTTTCAAATGTGGCAGCTCTATTTTTACCCTCTATCTCTCCTTACAGATTGTTACACTACATTAAAATATTAAATGAAGCCAGAAGAAAGCCAGACAGCCATTGTCTTAAGATGTTTTTGCTCAGTAATTTGAGTGCCTGAGAAAGGGGGAGCACCAGTGTAGCTGTTCCATGTTTCCAGTCACATTAGACATGGGTGGCCTCCACCTCAGGAGGGCCTTAGAGAAGGTCTGACTTCTTGTGGCCACATTTTCCCTTTTTGGCTTCACCTCACAACTTCTTCAGCTGCTGGAAAGGTCCTTGTATGACCACTAATCCAGACAGCCCATCATGGGGTAAAAGTTGATACAGGGATGTCTTCTTATGAAGCTAAATCTCTTGCTCAGTCTGTATGTAGCACCTGATGCTACCTAAAGTAATGATTAGCTGGTGGGCCACAAGTACTTATAGAGGGTGCCCTCCATAAGCACTTACAGTTCAAACTTAGGTGCAACTTCCCATTAAAAAAATAAAATTATGTTAGTTCTTATATAGGTGATAAGGAAGGGGATTTAAGGACATATGTTTAGGAGGCTAAGGAAATATCAGTAAGAAGTGACTTCTGTAAACCCATATACAAATGAACAAAGATTCCAAAGTGGTTTCTTAAATAGGTGTCCTTTGAGTATCCAAATGTGGAGCACATAGAGTTTATCTGACTCTTTCTAGAATTATCCTAAGATAAAAGAATAAAATTCTTTTAAAGTTCCTTACTCATATTTTTGATAATACAGAGCTTTTCATTTAGTAGTTTTCTGAATAGTTTCAAATGCAGGAAAGCTTCAGTAATCCACGTAGTGATGAAGTTCATTGACAGTGTGTTTCAATTTAGAGGTGTGACAATGTTTAGGACAGCTTTTTTTTTGCTGTTCTTCAGTTCTGAATGTTCAAACTACTTCTTTTTTTCTACATTCCAAACTTACGACCCCAAAGTGCTTCTCCAAAACAAGTGTTCATTTTGCCTGAATTTTTTGCAAGGGTAATAAAAAAGAAAAAGCCTTTCTGTCCACACAGTGTTGCAGAACTGTTCTAAAGTTTTCTATATGAGTTAGTAACACCTCTGTAGTATTTTGGTAATTGCTGTATAGAATATGCCCTTTATAGACAGCAATGCGTAAAGGTAATCTCACATAAAAAGGAAAAGATACGTGTATTCAGGAAACTACAAAGTTCCATTTCTCACGTTTTCTTACATTAAATTATCATTCCAAATATTTCACTGCTGTAGGGTTTTTTCCCATATGGAAAAAACTTTCAGTGATAGCAATTCCATTCTTTATTTTGTTGTCAAAGTAATGGTATTGGAAAGAACATTAAAACTCTGTAATTCAGGGGTAGTGTTGCAGCAGGATTTCACAATAAAGAAGTAAATAATGTGTTTTGCCACTGTTTCTAACATACCACTTAGAGCTTTTCTGTCACTTCACTGTGCTGCATCAGTTGAGGATAACTTTTATTTCAGTTACTGGTGTTAAGAAAAGTGCTAGACAGAAAGAATGTAATGATTATCAGTATAGGTTCTAGTTTGGGCATCAAGAAGTAATAAAGTTTATTAGCAAGTAGTGCATCTTCTAACTAAAGTGAGATCAGTCATAAATTCAGGATTCTTGTGGACTTGTGTTATAAAAGGGGATATGAGGTCAATAATGGTGTATTTTACATTGCACATCTGTGATTCCTGTGTGTGAGTAGAATACATGATGATGCTGTACCTGAACCTCTACACAGCTTGTAGCTCAGTCTCATGAGACATTCTTTATTGTGCCATGCAGAGGATAATGACTGGGATTAAGTGGGTTATGTTTGGGAATTCCCTGCTAATCCAAATCACCATAGTTAATTTGAAGCAATTTTAGTTTTATCAGGAGCCAAACAAGTATACAGAACATGTGATAATTCATACATTTTACTTAGCAATAGATTCAGCAGGGGGAGATAAGTTCATTATGCGTGTTTGGGTTTTTTTAAAATCTTCCCTTTTGGGTGTATGTGAAAGTTACCACAGTGCTGCTGCACACCATTATTTGCAGAAGCAGGTGGAATAATGTGCTACATATGTATAGGTATTACGGTGATGTGCTTCCCGCAGGAAGACTGGGTAGAGAGTACTCCAGCTGTTAGGTTGTCTGCTGCCTTGAACTTTTTTTTATTTCCTGTGTGCTTAAACCTTGAATTTTACTTACACATCCAAGTGTTTGTCAAAATGTCAAGAATCTTTGAATTCAAGTTTGCAATTTTGATTCTTACAGGAATCTGGATGTGAACCTGAATATGAAAGCTCGCAGGCTATTCAGGAAAGTGTGTGCTATTTATACTGGCTTAAGTAATACCTTATATTTCAGAGAGTTTTAATATTATGTTTTCCAGCAACAATCTAATTTACATTTTTTGGCTTCTCAGAGTGTGTGTGTTTAATATTGTGTAGATATTGTTGGCTTTGCTCTACAAGGAGAGGATAATAATGAAACGAAGCCTGGTTTTACACTCCTTTTGTGTGGCTTGGGCTTCTAAGTGGTTTCCAAGTATTTATTTCAGCCTATAAACCTCAAGTGCACAGATTGTTAAAGGATTAAAAAGTGTACAAAATTATGGCCAATTCTTGCATTATTACTGAATGGAGAATATTCTTTTAGTTCTCAATGTCAAATAAAATTGAAATAGTAATCACTTTTACTCAAACAATTTTTCTGGCTTTTATTTAAAATTAACTTGAAAAAGAATACAGATATATGGCCTATAAATATTATGTATTGGACATTTGTGTGTGTATACTTGAGCTATATGACCAATCAAGTTCTACTGAATCTCTGTGGAATAACTGACTTCTCATTTGAGTGTATTTTTGTGAGTATTATTTAATTATTTTCTTTCTTAAGCTCTGCTCTCTAAAACACTAAGTATGTTATGGATATGTTTGGGCCATAAAGATGTCAGAGGAAACCCAGGGTTGATTACTTTGATATGTGTGGTATAGCAGCACTTACTCCAGTCTTTTCTCATGGCACGCAACTCCAGCCATTGAGAGTTTGGTTCTTTTTTACCCACAATTTTTTTTAATATATCCCACCATAACTAAGATATGCAACAGCCAGTTGTGGAAGAAGCAGGTGTTCAATGACTACAACTTTTTAGACTGTATCTTAGGATCTCCGTTATTCTACAGACACCCAAATTTGGTATTTCAGACATGAACCAATTTTTTCCTGGTACCTCAGCTCTCTTTTTAGTGATAGCATTGCAGTGCATGTTCCCGGTGAAAATCTTCTGCTGTCACACTGAAAGCTTGTATGTTGGAACCTCTGCATTTTTACTACAAAATTTTTCTGTATGTTTCCCATTCAGTATCATGATTATACACTAATACTGTGTAAATTAGATGGCCCTGTAAACTTACTGATTACTTGAATCATATAACTGATGGCTGATAAATTTAGACTAACTACTGCTGTTGAAATGGCTGTGTTGAGGTTTGAGATATGGTCTGGTCTGATGTCATGGGAGGAACAGGAACTGCAGCATTTATTTGTGGTACGTTGCATATTATTGCCTATGATACTACCAATCACACAGATTATGAACATTTCCCACTTACTTGGATTTTTACTAATCCCCTCTCCTTTGTCTTATTAGACCAGTTTCTGAACACCTCTACTGTAAACAGTGCTTAGAAGATGTAAGGGAGCAAATAATTATTAATTATTTATTTATAA
>NW_010187477.1:0-5270 GCF_000695765.1 Mesitornis unicolor | reverse complement strand
CCTGTGTAATACGGCGGCACCGTATTAGCCTCAGAAACGTTTCATCTTCAAGGCCTCTTTACTAGAACATTTACGTTTATTTACACATTCATGCTTGTTTTCCCTAAAACATTACTGGTGGCCTGTGTCACCTGTAATAAATATTGATAGAGTCCTATCTAGTGTACTCTTAAATAACAAATTCTAATCTGTATTGAAATAAAGCTCCAAATGAAGCCAAGGGAATTCTGCATTTTCAAGCCCCACTGGAAGCATCTTGGGTCGTTGTAACACTCGTTACACTGAATGACATGCCAATCTGTTTTTATACCGATATAATGTAGGATTAAGAAAATAAAAGTCAGTGCTGCGCTTTTGCTATTTGGTACATAATGGTAAAATTTTAAAATGCGGTCTTTCTTGTAGAAGTTTTCCCATTATCCAAGCAGTATATAAAAAGGCTATCAAAAAATCTGCGATTGTGCAGAAAACAGGGGTGCTTGTGTTGAGAAGCCTTTGAAAAAAGACTGAGGGGAACAGATGCCATTTCCATCTGCAATGCTTCTGTAAAGTCAACGCACTGAGAGTCTGAATGTTGAAAGCAACAAGCCAGTTTCTGGCATTTCTAAAGCTACAGACAAACCCACAAGGCCTAACTGCATGAGAAGGTACCACTGGTATGCTTGGTCACCGGTGGCTTCAGCCAGAGGAGAGAGAGGGAGCACTGCTGGACTGTGACTTCAGCCCTGCACGTGCTAAGGGAGGAAAAGGAGAATACACAGAAATGGCTCTTAGCCTTGCAAACAAAATTCCAGGGAGAAAAGGATGACAGGTTGGCAAAAAGTCAGCTGCTGGGATCCAAATAGCTGCTCAGCTTTGAATCGTGCAAGCAGAATATGGAAACAATTGAGCTACAATGAAGAAAATGCAACAGGAGATTTGTGAGTTCAGAATAGAGAAACAAAAGCAGCAGCAACAGTGGCTGAAAGACCAAGAACAAAACCGCATCCTGCAGTTTAAAACTGCCAGATGGAAAAAAGAGATACGATAAAGTCAGAGAATCACTTGACAGCTAAGATAATTCAAACTGATACAAAACACTGTAAACATCGTAAGTATCTGTAACCGATAGTTCCCAGTTGCCATGTGCAGCTTCCCTTTCCCTTCTTGGGACAAACTTCCACTGGTTCAAGGTGAGGGTTCTGACCAAGAAGGTGAGAACTAGGGAAGTAAACTTGTGTTTCTCTTCAAGAACACTGCAGTTACAATAGCACTCCTCTTAAGTCCTTTACTGGACTTGAGTCCCAGTGTGGTTCCTGTTGGCTCATTCCTGCAGCTTGCTTTTGGGTCTCTCTGGGTGACAGCCCTACACTTGAGCATATCTGCTAGGCCCCTACCACAACCAGATCAGGTGCCACCTGCAAACCTTTTAAGAGCTGTTGTCCCCTCCAAATCCTTGGACAGGTCCTGTGACAGACCTCTGTAGTATTCCCCTTATTACTGACAGCCAGGTAGAATATGAGGCTCCTGAGAGGTCTCGGCAGATTACTGCTGAGCTGGTAACAACTGTTGGCTAGACAATGGTTAGCCACATCTGGTTAATAAACTCCATACCTTCACCTACTCCCCATTAAAGAGTTCAAGGACCTGGGGGCAGGGATCACTTAGGATGCAGAAATCTGAAGGGCTGTGATCTGCTTTTGTAGCCTGGCTGCAGTCCTCAGCAAGGATCCAGAGATTTACTAGGAGCTATCAGGCAACCCTGGGGGCAAGGTCTCAAGGTACTCAGTTCAAGACAGGGTTCAAGACAGCCCTGACGAGCTGGCTGTCAGGAGGCATGGGGCAGCAGGTATGGGGCTGATCCACAAGTGAAGACAGGCCAGAAGCTTAAGGTGACCCCAGCACAGGCAGTGTCGCACCACCCATGGCACAGAACCACAGCACCTGGGTGAGGTAGTGACAGCAACAGGTTCTGCCAGGAGTCCCAGAAACTCTGAAAGATCTCAACCTCCGAAAAGCCAGCGTCTCCTCCAGCTGATGATCCTGGTATCATTGTTTCATAATGTCTGGTAACACTACTGCTGCATCTGACAAAGGTTAGATATGTTATTTTACCACTGCATTTATTAGATCATTCATTGATTTTATATGCTAATTTATATAAATTGTGTGAAAAATAGAGCCATGACAAAATAGAAAATGATGATATGCAACATTGTTGGGTTCAGTTGCTAAACTGGATAGCTGATAAAAAACTGCTTGATTCTTTTAGATGAAAAACTTTTTTTCCCCATGTCAGAAGCAGCCAACACGATTCCCAGGGCTGAGGCTTGCTAGACAAGTACTTTCTGCCTGCATCAGTTCCAAAGTTGATCCTCCAGAGTTATAATCGGCGGTGAGAGAGAGAGACTTGCTAGGTCCAAGTGGGACATTCTCATTGAAGTAATTAATAACTGCCACATATAGTAACTCATATAAGAAAAGTACCATAGAAATAAATAGGACAAATTCTCAGAATTCCATATCCATAGCATTACTTCTCTAAACTACAAAAAGTAACAAAGATAATACTTGACACAATTCTCTTGCAAGTATAGTATTTTCTCATCTGATTTCAGCAGGCACTACAAAATTCAGAAGGGTATGAAATCACCAACTAAGAGAACAAAATTTTAAAGCTTTTGACACTTTCTAAAAAGCAGAAACCTTGGTCTTATCTGTGAGACCGTGAAAAGTCCCAGCAAAAACAATGAGCTACTTTTTCAGTGTGCACTGGACTGGGGGAGGTTATTTATCAAAACTATTTGCCTTTTGCTGTTATCTTAGAAAAAGAAACATACATCTCAGAATAATTTATGAGGTTCAAAATGGAAACTGGAAGCATAAGATAAACTTTATTCATGATCTACAGACTGTAAGAATGCTCATCCTTTTTTGTAATACGTGTTATGAAACTGTAGGCATTTTTCCCAATAACAGTTTTACCTGTGATTTCTAGCATTAAAGCTTTTCTAAATGCAAGGTTACAATGCTTGCACAAAACTCTGCCCACAAGAATTCTGCATGTGGCCCATGTGAGCTCCTAGTGAACGCCAGTCTTCTCAGAATTAGCATCCAACATAAGAGATGTCAAATCTAAGAGTTACAATAATGGCAATTATTGTCAACACTTATTTTGTTCTGGCTGTGAATAAACACACAGAGCAGTTTGTGCAAAATAACCAAAATATCTCAGCAGCTTGCTTCAGTTACTTGTACAGTCTTTCCTTTCAGATTATAAATTGTTTAATATGGGAAGAGTATTTAGCACAGAAGAACTGCAGCTTAATAGACTGTGAGGCACAGCTCTAGTATTGCAGTCAGTCTGGGTGCAGTGTTTTGCTAAAGCTAGTCAAGGTATCTCAATTATTTTCACACACACTTTTAATTAACACCTTTCAGTGCCCTCACTACATGTAAACTTAGCAAGAGGACCCCACAGGCTAATTACACAGTAACATCACATCAGGATCAATTAACTCTGATGGAAAAGCACCACATAAAGTACACAGTCACTGCTTAAAAGACACAAAATATTTCAGATCCTGCAGTGCTAAGCAGAAAGTGTATAGCATGCTAGTATTCTCTGTTTTGTTTCCCCCAAGGAAAAAATATTTTTATATTTATTTTTATTTATTTACATATTTATCTAGTTTACAAAAAAAACTCAAACCAAACCAACCAAAAAAACCACAAAGCCAAACCGTGACTAGGTTAAGTCAAACATGTTTGGCCAAAGATTACGTTAAACAAATTCAGAAGCCTTTACAGAACAAGTAGTATTACAACATTGGGTGGATATTGTATGACTGGAAATATTTTTATCAGTAACAATGGATGTCTGTCCGTTTTCACGATCACGCTTCACCTTCAGTCAATACTTCACAGCTTTTCAGTAACACTTTTAGCATATTAAAAAATATGAACTTAGCTAGAAAGTTAATGGTATTTATTTTTTTGTGTGTGTAGCTTGCAGGTTCAAAAATCAAATTAAAACACTGTGGAAAATGCAAGACTAAAGAATACATTTACCATTGCCATCACAGCGCGCTCCATACACACAGGTGACAAAAGTCACTGCAAAATATGGAATGTGACTTCGCACTACTCATCTTTCTTTGTACCTGTATACAAATCACTGAATTAACTGTGGGACAAAAAGAGAAACCCTGGGGGCTGTTTCAGCCTCGGTGTTTTCACTGAGTGTTTTGATTGTAGGAACTGGGAAAGCTTTCATCTTAATATGCTTTACATTTAATTTAACAAAGGATCCACTGAGATAAAGGTAAAGCATCACCTTCACATACAGTGCCTATCACACTTTAGGAAGCTTTTTCAAGTAAACCATCAAATATTTGATTCAAAACCAGCGATTCTAAAGCAACACAAAGTTAAGAGAGTTTTGGTAGCATCCGTTTCAGTAATGCACTTTATCCTTGCTCTTTAGAGATGTATGCTAGTCTACAAAATAAATCCTCATCTGTAGGGTTTTACTCCTCCCCTCACAGCACACAAGCAGAGACAAACCATTGCCATTCCCTGAGTTGCAAGTAACCCAAGAGCAAGGTGTTACCAAAATATCAGATCAGTAACTTTCTAAGACCAATTTGTAGGAGTTAGAAAGCAAGACATTCTTTAATTCAGCGCTGGGAGCAAACATGACTAATTTCATAAAGCAAATACTCCAAATAGTAGTGATTGGTAGTAGCTTATAGGTGCCTTACACATACATGTTCATGACACTTCTAGTAAAAAGTTGACATGCATTACATTTCCAGGAACTAATTAAAATATCTGCATACTAATTGCACATGCTCTTCTAGCATGAGGAGTGGTCACTTAAGCTGTGTCTTTCACGGAGTCTTATCTTTTAGGTTCCTGTGCATCTGTTTTCACACAGCCTAACTCATCAAGTTGTGAGCAGGGCGATTCATTAACTCATTTATGCCTCTGTCTCAAAAGGCAGAGTCAGCCAAGTTGGCCTTAAGATAAGCTAAAATCCTGTTATCCTTATGCAGCTTCCTCCTAGCTAAAGTTAGTCAATATACAGGAATAAGAGTATTTCTTGTATTATCCAGTCTATGAGGTTACAAAGGCGCGACCCTCCCACACCCACCGTCTACCTGTAGTAGCCACAACCGCCCCGACAGTCGCCCCCCCAACCCACGCTGCCCGCGCTCCCCACAGGGAGATTAAAGCCACCCACTGTGCTTGGCACAAGGGGCGTGAGACGCATCCCCACCGAGAAAGGC
>NW_010187476.1:0-13111 GCF_000695765.1 Mesitornis unicolor | reverse complement strand
TTTATATATTTTAATATATTTTATATATTCTATCATTTGTATATATTTATATCTATTATGTCCCAACATACTCTTCTGCAATTATCCTTGAAAATGGTTGGGTTTCTTTTAAAGCAGATGGATGAGATTGAAAGTTGTCAGCTGGGCAGAAGGTATTAATTTAGAAATGTATAGTAAATTAATAAATTGTTGAATATACAACATACACCCTTTGGGTGATGGCTGGTTTGGGTTCAAATAGTCGATATTGGGACCTCTCTTGATCGCTGGGGTACTTTGACCGGTCCTGATGTGCATCAGTTTCTCGGGGCCGCGTTGAAATCCAGGAGCTGAAGAGTTAAGGCACAAAATCAGGTCCGACTGTCAGCTCAGATAGTGCTTAGCAAGGGCCGGGGAGAGGGAAAAAAAAAAGCCAGTTGTGATTTAGAAGAAAAACAGTGAGATTTGACCAATTCCATGGAATACCTTTCGTAGCCTCGGGGCGAGTGGAAGTGGTATATTAACCAAGGAATAGAGCAGGGGAGGAAAAAGGCCAAATCACATTTCTTTGAAACAAAGAGGCTTTTTACCAGGAACAAGCCTTGATAAAAATTACAGTGGCATCGCAAGTCATTTCGCCCGCCCTGCCTCGGGCGATGTTAAAGCAGTGAGGAAATAGGGGATGCAGCAGCCCTGAAATACAAATACAGTAGTCCCGGGAGCGTTTTTAGTATAAATAATCCTTTTTTAGACTAATGCAGGGGCTTTAAATGGGGCCAGGTGGTGGGTGCAAGGCCCAGGGTTGCTTTGGGAACAGCAGAGCGGGGCAGGACAGGGCACCTCTGTATGGACACAGGGATGTGCCCTGCAAACACTCGTCTCCTGCTGCCTTCAACCAGAATCCAGTGAAATCGGCTTAAAAATGGTGTTAATGGGTCATGAGAATACCCCGGTGTGGTTGGGAGTCCAATGGGTCTGAAAATACCACGGGGTTTCTGTTGGAAATGGTGAGATTCCTGTGAAATCCTCTGGTTTTTGAGGTTTATTCGCAGCACCCCGGGCACGTCCTGGACCCATCTCCAAAACGCTCAGGAGCTCTACCTGCTCAATGGCATTTGCTAACGAAGTATGAGGCAAGGATTACACGTAGTGTTACATCCTGCCATTATTTGTTGAATTACCATCATTTTTGTCCTATATTTTGCAGAAAAAGGAGCGCTTTCCCAATCAGAAATGATTTGTGAATAGACTCCAGTGGAAAAAAGCACTGGGATTAAACACGTGCTCAGGTCTTTGTCAGGTCCTTTGGTTTTCCTTATGCAGAGGAAAGCTTCAAAGAGCACTTGAGACATCAGGAAGAAATGCCCCATACGGTATTTGCTGCAGAGGTGCTCAAAATACATTTATTGAAACGAGGGTACGAAACATTTTGAGGAGAGGTGGAGATCTCTGCGGAGAAGGGGGCTTAAAGAACCAGTTGTGTTTCTCGCTGTCATCACTCGCCCCATTAAAATCCCATTTTTTCATAGGGGTTCAACATTTCTGCAACCCACCAGGTCGCTGGTAGCCGTGGGAAAGGCGCTCGGCCCGGGAAAGGAGTGAATTTTGTTCCCATGATAGCAGAAACTCGACTCCTCGGCCCAATGGTGGGAAATATGGGGAGACCTCTAAGTCAGCCTCTGCTCAGTTTCCCTATTTGTCTGAAATTGGGCAGGTTAAACCCAAATTGGAGGTTGGGTGAATGGGTTTAGTGAGGTCGGATGCGAATTTGAGGTTCAGCTTCGTGCTTGGCTGTTGTGATGTTTTTCCCTCCGTGAAGCTGCGTCATCAATTTATGGGCCATTATTGTTCAGAAACATCAGTTTGTGATTCCTGCTTTGGATGGTTGTGAAAAAAGGATGGAAAATGTGACCTCAAGACTCCCTGGATGCCCAGGACACAGAGAAAACACCTTTACCTGTGACTCTCATTGGTTGTATTTATCTTCTGCTGAGAGGTTTTGAACTGAAATGGTTTGGTTTGGTTCGGGTTTGGTTTGGTTCAATTTGGTTCAGTTGGGTTTGGCTTGGCTTGGTTTGTTTCGGGTTTGTTTCGGGTTTGGTTGGGTTCGGTTTGGTTTGGGTTTGGTTTGGTTCAGTTGGGTTTGGTTTGGTTTTGCTTGGGTTTGGTTTGGTTTGGTTCAGTTTGGTTCAGTTGGGTTTGGCTTGGCTTGGTTTGGTTCAGGTTTGGTTCGGGTTTTGTTGGGTTCGGTTGGGTTTTGTTTGGTTTGGGTTTGGTTTGGTTTGGTTTGGTTTGGTTCGGGTTTGGTTTGGGTTTAGTTGGGTTTGGTTGGGTTTGGTTTGGTTTGGGTTTGGTTTTGTTTGGTTTGGGGGGTTTGGTTGGGTTTGGTTTGGGTTTGGTTCGGGTTTGGTTTTGGTTTGGTTTGGTTTGGTTCAGGTTTGGTTTGGTTCAGTTTGGTTCAGTTTGGTTTGGTTTGATTTGGCTCAGTTTGGTTTGGTTCAGTTTAACCAACACAGACACTGTGTGATGGGCGATTCGGGAACCTCCTCAGCAGTAGCACCGTGCATTCTGCTTCTGCTCATAATTAAAAGTACACGAGGTAGTGGCTACCAAAGGCTGAATCTGTAAAACTTGACTGGGTGAATTCATTAGGAGAAGTGCAACAAGCTTTACTGATCTTTTTGCCTTCCAAATAGATGGGGTAGGTAGTAGAAAATAGCTTAGTACACAGCAGGCTTGGTCTAGAAATCGGGTAAATGCGGATATCTGATTTTTTTAAATATCTGTATGGTGTTAGAGTGTTGAGGAAACCAGAGCTTGCAGAGTTTGGCGTCACTCGGGGCGGTCGAAATCGCGTGGAGCCGCTTTTCCTGTTGTTGCAGAGCCCCGCGCTTCGTTAGGTGGTGTCAGACCCATGAGCTTCGCTGGAGTTTTTGTTGGCCGGGGCTGGACAACCCCCAATTTACATTGTGGCGCTCAAATGGGCGCCTGTGAAAGCAGAGCCTGCTTTGACACCCACCTCACGGCGCCGGCCGCTGTCCCACATCCACTCCCCGAGTCCCTTTTCGGTGTCCCCATCCCCATCCGCACGCTGCCGCCCTCCCCGTTCGCCCGGCTCACGTGCGGGAACCGAAATTGCCATCGATGAATATGAATATTTAGCGTGTTTGTGCAAGCGTCTTTTAGCACTGCTATTAATCTGCGGCCGTGGCGGTGGCAGAGCTCCTGTGCCGGACCCCGGGGATGCCGCAGTGAGCGGAATGACAATGAGACGGTGACAAGAGCCGAAAAGCTGGCGCTTGGCAGGGCTGTGCATTCCAATTGCGGGGTCTCCTTTCGCAGGCTCCCGGGCGCTTTATTCTCGGCCTGGGCTTTGACGTCCGGCGCTGCCTGTGAGGGTTTGGGGAGCTGCGCTGCTTTATGTGTTCTCAATAGGTAGCGTTTCTCCCGGCACGGAATTGATCTCGTGGTTTGAAGTTCCCCTTCGCTGCGTTTCCAGCAAGGCAGTCCCTCCAGAACTGGAGCGTTGCGCTGGTTTTGCTGGTTTTTTTTCAAGGGGAGGTGATTTTTGTAGCAAAATTAAGCAAAGGGCTGAAAATCAATGGTGATTTTTCTCATCAGAGCGTTGTCTTTGGGCTTTCACCTCTTCCTTTCCGGATTTTCTGTTATATTATTCTCTATATTGTCACAGATTCCTCACAGTGGTACAACTCTACCTGTAATTTACTGTACTTTTCTCATGACGCTGCATTGGAGCCCTTACATTGTAAATAGTTCAGAGGCAGAAATCCCAAGGGCTGATATTTTTTTCCAGTGGCTTTAATAACAAGATAATGGAGCAATTTTTTTTTGCTTAAAGGAACCTGCTTCATCAGCTGCATCCAAATATGCGTTGAATTAACTCTGTAACATGGCCCCATTTGTACAAACGTCGTCTCGAATTCAAATATGAACCAAAATACAAGAGATCAGGTGAAGTTACGGACAACAGCAACGCGCTTTTGAGTTGGAGTCTGCGAGGATCTTGTGTGGAAATATTCCTGAACCAGACTTTTACTGGAAATATAATACTGGCATTTAGGGAGAGCAATTTGGACACTTTCCCTGCTGGTTTTACTAGAGGAAAATGTGTATTAAGGAACACATTGAAACGCTGTTTCGAGCTTTATTCTTCATTTCTGCCAGCAGAAATCCCTTAATAAAAGAAAACACTTAATTTTTTTTACCTAAAACCAAAGGCACTTTAAATCCTTAATACCTGTTCTTCCTACAGCCAAGCGCTGAAGCAACTGCATTTTAGGATATTTATCACAAAACAGGCCCGATGAACTCCCCTGCGCAGTCGTTAATGCTCCTGGAGTGCTTTCTGTTTCTGTTTAATAAAGGGACTTGAGCGCAGCTACAACGGAGACAAACCAGACCATAGACGTGAAGCGTGAAAAATGAATACACAAAGTGAACGTGGAAAAGGTGTTGTGTTTGTTAATGTTTTAGTTTCTATCCTCGTCCTGCCTCATCCCTCACTGTCTGCGCCTCCGAATAGCTCTGCAGTGCTTGGTGTTCTCCAGGAATTAATTGGTTTTTAATGCCTTCTGTGGCAGCTCTGTGTTATACAGAGGTCCAGGGAAGTTTCGTGTGTCCTGTTCTTAAACACCCATTGCAAAGTCGCAGTAATTTGAGTGGTGGACACTCAAATACAGCAGTAACTGAGCAGTGTCCTGTTGGGACAGAGGTGCACGTGGCTTTTCCAAAATTTGACACAGGAGTTGTGGAAGATTGGGTCTCCTTTGGACTTAATTTCAGTGACACATAAGTAGAGCAGAAATAAACTGCAAAGCTGGGTATTTCTAGATATATTCAGCACCTATGGAGGAAAAATCCCAGCTGATTAGAGTAGAAGTGCTCATTAAACTCAAAAATTAAACAGCAGGTTGTATTTGAGGTGTATTTTCTCCAAGGCCAGCTCGGATCGTGTGGCATCGCTTTGGCACCGTGGCGCGGTGGCAAATCCGCTTCCCCTTCGCGACCACTTCCCTCCCGGTAGATTTATGGCCCAAGTTGCTTTCAACTGTAAAACCTGCAGAGATGAAGGGTTTCTATGAATGAATGAAGGAGAAAAGAGGCATCTCTAGATGCTCATTTACAACAGAATTTACCTTTCCTCCTGGGCAGTTGAGTTGCATGAAAAACCTCTCAGAGCATCGCTCCGTCGTCCGGTTAGGTGACTTATTCCTTATTGGCCTTTCTTTAAAACCATTCAGATTGAATGAATATTGTCTGTGGATGGAGGAAAAGCCATTTTTTGTGTGTCCCTGCAGCATTTAATGCTTCAGCCCCATCGTTAATGTAAGAGGAATAACTCTTGTTGCCACGGTTTTGGTACTAATTCTCATCCTTTCTGGCAAATATTGGAGATGGCCTTGCACCGGGTTTTAGGTTGCACATCCAAACTCTTTGAAGCATTACTAATAGTGCTTCTTCCCTTGGTCTGATGCTGGGGGCACATCCCTCTGCAGGTCTTGCCATGTTGGGTCCTTTCGCCAGTGGAAGCCATTCCCATAGGACCCCAATGGTGGAGCCTCATCAAGGGTCACTTTGGACACCTCGAGTTTTGATTTCGACGCTGCCGTTGGCCAAACCCGCTGCAAAGACCTGCGTCCTAAGCCTGTGTGGGACAAAATGCCAGTTCCTGGTGCTGAAAACCGCTTAAAATAGTGGAAATTTGGCTTTCCAAATTTCCAAATTGGCCCAAGCGGGGCCTCGGTGTCTGATTTTGTATTGAATTTCAGCAGTGGCCATCAGGTGGCAATCTGACCACTGAGATGCTCCAAGTCCCTGGTGAGTGGGTGCTGGTGGTGTTTTGAGTGGGTTTTGGGATTTATCCAGCATCTCCTCGGGCTTGGTTTGTGCCTGGCCACCCACTTCACCCTATTTGGGACACAGGGTTTGGGACAGGCCCTTGCCATCAGTTGGGCAACCTGGAGCTGGGTTTTGGATGGGCAGTGCGGTGCTCGGAGGCGATGACCCCATCGGTTTTTGGCAGCGGTTGAGCACATACTCACGTCATGTAAGTATTTGCACTCTTGGCTGAATCAGGCTGTGATGTTGGTGGTTCGTTCCAGCTCTGCCGGGCTGCAAATCAGTCATAAAAACGGCTATTTTTGCTAAGGAAACATACTGGGCAAATAGAGATGAACCTGAGGGCCCAGGACTGCACACGATATTGCAGCTGTGGTGTGAGCAGGGCAGAGCAGAGGGGCAGGAGAACCTCTCTGCCCTCCAACCACCCCTTCTCATCCAGCCCAGGATGGCGTTGGCCTTCTTGGCTCAAGGGCACATTGCTGCTCATGGGCATTGCTGCCACCAACACCCCAGGTCCTTTCCAGCCACTCGTCCCCTGTAGCATCCATGGGGTTATTGCGACCCAGTGCAGGACCCGGCCTTGTTGAAGCTCATCCAATTGGCCTCAGCTCATGGTTTCAGCTCATGGAAGAAATTATGGGTGTTAGTAGCAAGGTGTCTCTATACCTCTCTTGTCTCATTTGGAAGTTTTCTCAGGTCGCGCCCCAATAAACCCAGTTTTGCTTTTCGACTCGGCTGGAATTCCTGTTCCTTAAGTGCGAAAGAGGCTAATCATAGACGAGAAAATAATTTGACTTGCTAATACCGGGAGGGAAAACATTTACAGCAACCACAAGTATTCTGGGGATTATGGCGTGTCTCATCCTTCTGAAGGCGGCGTGTTTGGGTAAGGAGGGTTGTGCTTTTCAGCAGAGGAAACGTTTGTGAGCTGCAGCTCTGCATCGCTCCAAACCCAGAGCACAAAAATGTTGGCAGAGGAATCAAAATCCTCTGCTTCGGTAAACTCTGCCACCGGGTTTCTTCGGCGTGAACTCAGGGAAATCTTTATTAGGCATCAAAAAACCCTAGAGGAGGGGATGTCTCACACAGAAGGCGTATTCTGTGTGCAGCATTTATACCCCGCTTTCCCAGCCCTTCTCCCCCGATGGTTTCTCTGGCCACGCCGCAGTGAAAACTCTCATTTTTGGGGTCCCTGATGATGTCAGGGGTTCCCTGACCCAGCTACCTGGGCCACACAGAGCAGTTGTGGGGGCGATTGGCACAGGGGACACCCCTGTGTGGGGAGGACACGGCCACGCTGCCTCTGAGGGGGTAAAGCTGCTCCCAAAACGCTCCCCTTGCACCGCATGGACAATGTGGGTTTCTTCTCCCCTTTTTGTCCCTCCCCACGTTTTTTTCATTTCTGGCTTAAAAAAAGCTCTGTTTTGGTTACATCCAAATGTTGTAGCTTAGCAATTGACCCCTCTTGGAAAAGTCCCAAAACATTGCCCTCTGAATCCGCAGTTTTCACTCTTCTTTCTCCTGTGTATTTCAGGCTCCAGGGGACTTGTTTGGGTTTTTAATGTTGTAACTCATTCTCAAGCTTGTTTTGTGTTGATGCTGATTTTGGGCATCACCATAGGTGCGTTCTTGCAGGACCTGGTCAGCAGATGCCTTTGAGATGGGCCACATCCAGAGAACGGCCCTTAACTACCCCGTACTTCTGTATACAGCCACATTCTGTGTATATTTGAAATACCTGGAATATTACTTCAGCATTTTACCCAACTTTTTTGTTTCCTAGCTTTCAAGGAAGTTATCTGAAACTTTCCTCTCGATCTCAAACCGTTTGAGTGAAAATGCTCTTTTTTAGTTAGAAATTCCATTAATGGTCTCGTTAGTTGGCACTAAATCTGTGTGTATACAGTTTTTCAGATAGAGGAAATATGAGATATGCGAGCCCAGTTCTGATAACTCCATGTTTAAGTGGTTTATGATGCCTGAATAACTGCTGTATGATGTTGAAGTATTAAACTTTGTATAATGAAGATAATGGAATCCATAAAAAGCCCTGTTTGGCACTAACAATCTGTATAGGCAAAAGCATCCCAAAGATTAAATCTGTTGTCTCCAGTCGGATTCCTTCCCAACCTTCCCATTATTTTGGGAATCATCCATCGTGATGATCCATCCACGCATCCAAACATCCCCAAATTGCTTATCTTTTAGGCTGAAGACCCCTACTTTAAGATCTGGGCTTTGGTTTTTAAGGCAGCAGCTTGTGTTTTTATTTCTGTTCACTCCTAAATTGCTTCTCTCAGCTGCCCAAGGAATGGTTCAGGGCAGTCGCTGCAGTTATAAACCTTGAAAATCGAGCTTTAAAAACCCAAGGAGTTTCAAGGTTGTATAAGTGGAGATAATGTACTGCTGTGTAGCGTATTTTTGGAGTCTTAAAGCCAAGTTTTTGACCTCCCGGTGAGGTGGGGGTGCCTGGAACCCCCCTGTTAGCGGGCACTGCCGGCCTGTGTCTGGATTGCAAACTGTGGCAATGCTTCTGCTTTATTCTTGCTGTTATTTCCTATACAAAACATACTGAGCTGGTTAAACCAGTAGATGGTTCCGGGGAGCCTAAGACACCTCTGCTGGGTTTTCTTCCCTGTTTCCACCATTGACACGGCTGCAGTGACCCTGACCGGTGTAAGGACAGAAGTGCAGGTAGCTCCCATCCATCTCATCCTCAACCTCAACCTCAACCTCAACTTCAACCTCAACCTCATCCCCATCCCCATCCCCATCCCCATCCCCATCCTCATCCTCATCCCCATCCCCATCCCCATCCTCATCCTCATCCTCATCCTCATCCTCATCCTCATCCCATCCTCATCCTCAACCTCATCCTCAACCTCATCCCCATCCCATCCCACCCCATCCCATCCCTCAGCAGCACCCAATATTGTGCAGTATCGGGCATCTCTGGATATCCTTACCGCAGTTCTGTAGGTGAGGATTACCTTGTTTTCTGCCGCTGCTTCTCTCCTCAAGTCTTGAGACCTTAATGAAACGTTGTCCTGAAAGGAGAATTAACTGATGTTCACATGTTTCAGCATGTCTTGTTCTGCTGTTTCCCCTTTTAGGTGACAGCGAGGTTGTAAATAATATGTACGAGACCGACCCCGACCTCCTGGCTGGCGAGAGCGCGGAGGAGGAGACCGAGGACAGCATCATGTCCCCCATCCCCGTCGGGCCCCCCTCGCCCTTTCCCCCCAGCGAGGACTTCACTCCCAAGGAGGGCTCGCCCTACGAAGCTCCCGTCTACATTCCCGAGGACATTCCCATCCCGCCGGATTTTGAGCTGCGAGAGTCTTCGATCCCAGGGGCAGGGCTAGGGATTTGGGCCAAGAAGAAGATCGAAGCCGGGGAAAGATTTGGGCCCTACGTGACAGTGCAGAGGAGCGCGTTAAAGGAGACCAACTTTGGATGGGAGGTAAGCGCGTTGGATGCGACATTCGCGCTCATTCGTCTTCCCTGCGTTAGTTTGCATCCCCAATTACGTGCAGTATTTAAAAAAGCAAGAGAAATCCTTTTTAAGAGGGCTTCCTGGGCCGCGGTTACTGCTCCAGGTTGGTTTTAAATGATGTCGGGTCACTTCTTGAGGCGCCTGTCATTTTCGGCTGGTGTTTGGAGGTTGTCGCGGTGGAAGAAGCGTGATTAGCGGCACCATGTTTTGTGGTTGGGTGTGTTACCTTTGACTTCAGTCCATGTCAGCCGGGCGGGCGCTATTAACTGGGCCTGGAGAAACGGCTTGTACCCATTAACAACCTGGCTGTTCTTGTTCGGCAGCGAAGAGGAAGAAATGCACAAGGCGTTTTTCCCTAAGAGCTGAACAACCCCCAATTTCCAACAGGAAAACCACCCCCGTCCCACAGCTCATAGCTTTCTCCCTGCTTTTCTGGGGTCGCCCCGGACACCATCTTAGTCTCTTCTGCTCCTGTGCTCTTGATTGAAATTACCTGTGCCCCTAAGAATTATCATAAATTATAGAAAGCACTGTGAGCAGTGAGATGTAGCCTAGGATTTATGCTCTGTGGCCGCAGTCCTGTTCCTGCTGCCCAGGGTCCGTGATTTAATATATAATTACATCTCTACTGTTCTCCCCCCCAACTACGATGCCTCTTTGCCTTGGATCTGCTCTCCTTTGCCGTGAGGAAGAGCAAAGGTGGTGGTGAGGATTTGTGCTGTTTGATAGCCCCTCAAAATGTGTGGAACTCAAAGTTTGCTTAGGAAACAAGGTCAAACAGGGCAGACTTAAGCGCTAACATTTTAAATTCTGTCTGATTATTTTGACACTCGTGAAGTCTGAACTATCAGGGAACGGTTGGGCGCTGTGCAGCCCAAAGAAGCGTGTCCAGATGTTGATAGTGACTTTTTTTACCGTGTCCAGGAAAAAGCCAAAGACACTTCGGTGTTATTTGGTTTTATTTTATTTTAAAGACGGATTTTTTTTGGTCCAAAGCGCTGTCCCGCACGGCTGCTGCGAGTCAGAACCAAATTTGAGTCGTGCGAATCGTTCTTTTCCCTATGACCTTGGCCAAACTTCGTCCTTGCGCTTGATATTTCTGATAAAAGTCGGTGTTTACCTTCGTGCATTTCAGAAACGTTCCCCGTGTCCGTTCTGCGCTGAACGCCAGACCCGATAGAAGCCGTATCTCCTACCGGGAGCCTGTTGACTTTGCGATACCGTTTCTTTCTGTGGCGTGGTTGAACAAACTCCTTTTCTCCGTGGCACTGGGACGTTTCGGCGGTGCTCGTTTGTTCATCGCTCCCTTTCCTACCTGGGAGGGAGGGTTTGTCCTCCACCCGACGTCCTCAGGTCCGTCCTGGACCCACCCTGCGCTGCCTCCGTCCGCCTTGCAGATACAGTGAAATACCTTGCACTGAAATAATACCTTGCAGTTAAATAATATGCAGATACCTCCTGGAGTTTTCCACTTCCCAGCATGCTTGAAGGCCGTTCAGAAACGTGTTTTTAGTCACTCGGTACCGTCATTTTTTCATACAATAACGCATTACATTCACACGTTTATACCTTCACGTGCTCAACAAGAATTCGTGTGATAAATACTGCTGGTTTCTGAGCCATTTCCTTTCAGTGGAAGGCTGGAAAAGCCTCAAAGAGATGCTCCAGGCAGCTTTACGCGATGCCACTTGTGCCAGAAAATTGTAATTTGGGATAAATTTCCATCCTCCGTTAATAAACTTGAACAGGCAATTGGCAGCAAGAGGAAACCAGAGAAGAGGAGCAGTTTTTGTCACCTGTAACCTGGCGACCAGACTTTGCCCTCTCTGCGTTATTTCTCACAATAACAGAGTGTCCAACAACTCCAGGTTTTGGGGTGTAAGAAGGGTTCCCGTGTGGTATGAGGGGTGTTTGGACAGGAGCTCTCTGTAAGGTGCAGGTTTGGCTTGCAGTGATTTGAAAGGTGAATGGTGCTGTTCAGGCTCACTGCACATAACTCCTTATTGCTGGCTAATAGCTGTTATGCTTGAATTGCCAATTTTATTAATGCTATCAGTATTTTTGCTTCAAGAAAGATCCCTGCTCTTCACTCCAACCTTCTCCCCGTATTTCTCAGCTCATTTCTTGTAGTTCGTGCTCTTGACAAGGCCACTTCCGTGGGCGCCTTCCCCCCGTTCCTGAAAACCTGGTCTTGTTTTGTTTGCCTTTAGTAATCATCAGTTCCTTAATTTTAATAGTGTTTCTCCCTTTTTGCACAAGAAGTCCTCGAAAACAGGAAATTTGTTGTCAGACCTTGACTAAACCCAAGTGGTGATACCTAAGGACGCTTTACGCCGCATTTTTGGAGCGGGCATTCATGAGCAACGCCTCAGGTTTGCTGGAAACTGTGATCAATGATGTTGTATAGGACACATTTTTGTGCTCCAAAATGTGTACTTGGCTTCTGAACATTGTCCCTGTGGTAATTTATGAATATCTTTGGACTCGGGCCCATCTGCAATGGACCCCAATCGCTGCAGATACAGCACAGAGGACGCACAGCGCTGGAGGAGGCTCCTCGTGCCTTGGGGCTTTTTTACTGCTGTTCTGCGAGGTTTTTTAGTTAAAACTTAGGCGTGTTAATCCAGAACGTTGAAATAAAATAGCATTTTAAAATGCAGCGGTTTGCCCTTTGCAATTAAGATCTGTTCCTTCTGATTTCTGTGATTGCAAAAATCCATTTTGGGGGTTGTTAAGGGCTCTGACTTGAAAATGGATCTTTCTTTTCTCTCCAAGGCTTTAACACTGCAGAAATCGTTTTCTCTTTTCAAACGGGGCCAGATTTGTGAAAACCAGAGTGAAACAGAGCAGTTAATTGTATTTCCTCGAAGTCTTCGGCTCCTGCTTGAGGCAGGGCCCAGCTCTTTTTCCATCCGAGCTGTGGATCCAGACCTGGCTCCGATGTAGGATATCAACATCCAGGAGGGAAAAGAGCAACACTCATTGCTGAAACCTTCAGCTTTACTCATTATTTCCTCTAATAACTTAAATTAGGGAATTAATCATAGGGAATACAGAATGTCATGTGCTACTTCACAGGCCTGGGGACGAGTGGCTGGAAAGAACCTGGGGTGTTGGTGGCAGCAATGCCCATGAGCCAGCAATGTGCCCTTGAGCCAAGAAGGCCAACGCCATCCTGGGGTGGATGAGAAGGGGTGGTTGGAGGGCAGAGAGGTTCTCCTGCCCCTCTGCTCTGCCCTGCTCACACCACAGCTGCAATCTTGTGTCCAGTGCTGGGCCCTCAGGTCAAGAAGGACAGGAACTGCTTGAAAGAGTCCAGCAGGGCCACAAAGTGATGGAGGGAGTGGAGCATCTCCTGCTGAGGAGCAGCTGAGGGAGCTGGGGCTCTTGAGCTTGGAGCAGAGGAGACTGAGGGGTGCCCTCATTCCTGGGGATCCATTGGGAAAGGGCAGTGTCAGGAGGAAGGAGCCAGGCTCTGCTCTGGGATGGCCAATGCCAGGACAAGGGGCAATGGTCCCAAGCTGGAGCACAGGAGGTTCAAGCTGAAGATGAGGCCAAAGTTTGTCAGTGTGAGGGTTCTGGAGCATGGCCCAGGCTGCCCAGAGAGGTTGTGGAGTCTCCTTGTGTGGAGACACCCAAAGCCCTGGCCGTGTTCCTGTGTGACTGCTCTGGTGATCCTGCTGTGGTGGGGTTGGACTGGGGGAGCTCTCCAGGTCCCTTCCAAATCCTGACATGCTGGAATTCTGTGATAATTGCCATACCTTGGAAAAAAAG
>NW_010187475.1:825-23409 GCF_000695765.1 Mesitornis unicolor | reverse complement strand
GTCTGTAGTTACCTGGGTCCTCCTTCTTCCCTTCTTGAAGACTGGAGTGACATTTTTGCCACATAATAGAAAAAAAATACAATTTGCAGTTTAATTTAGTGTCCAAAATGTTCTTTACATGTTTACAGTGAACAGATGTCCACATTACATTTTATTTCCCAAGGAGTTGGCTCCAATTATCTCTGAAGGTAGAGACGGAGGTTAATACCTGATGCTCATCAGGAGAAAATATCCACTGTGTGGGCTGTTCATGAAAGGCAGTGTCTAAATTTAACCTGGTCTGTTGTTTTTCATTTTGTTTAATAAAACTGGCTTTCTATTGAAAAAAGGTTGCTTTTTCAGCACTGAAGCTTTTTAAGTACCTCAACAGTACTTTTATTGGGAAAGTTTTTTCAAGTTTGGAAGAAAACAGTCTTGATCTGATACAGGAAAAAAGGCCTCAAATTAACAGCAGGATATTTGTCCATAACAGGTAAAACACAGGTTCAAGTTCCTTGTTTTGCTTGTCCTGATTTTCTTCTCTTCCAGATGAATGCCTCCATGACACCTCAGAAAAGAGAATGAGTCAATGTCTTGTCTTGTTTCTTTTCTGGAAGTGAAACACTAAGCTCTTTCTGCTGTTTCCTAGCTAGCTCTAGTGATGAACTAGTAGACTTGAAATCTCTGGTATAGTCAAATGTGTTATAACAGTACTGCCCTACCCTAGAGAGCACAAGACAAATTTTTACCTTATTGTTCATCTATATTATAGAAGGTGCTGTAATTTACAAAATGTATGATATTGACTTATCCTGCAAAAAAATATACTGATTCTTATTGCTTCTCAGGAGAACTGCTCATACAAGAGATACTAAGCACATTTGAAACATCCAACTGAATTATTTGGATTAATCTGTGGTGTACTTCACAGAACTGCAGTTTTCTTGCTAGTGAGCTTATCTGCCATATTGTAATCCTCAGGATTTAATCAGCCCATCTGAAAAGACTTCTTCTGTGAAGCTGAGCAGCTATAATGTAGGAGCCTGGCTCATGCTGGTGAAGGACCTCCTGCTGAATGGCTTCATCTGCAGATGAGGGACAATTCAGTGTGCTGATGGAGGGAGAGTGTAATTTTGAAGGAGCTTGTTGGTCTGTAGAAATTAGCAATTGTATGTATACATTGATTTATAAAAAGAAAAGGTAATTTTGTTAATGTAAAGGCTTTAAGTATTCCACTCTTTGAAAGTTCCAGTCTCGTATTAGTGCATATTAATTTGCTGTCTTTATCCTTTAAGTTTTAAGCAACCATTTGGTTAGGTTTTGTTCAGCAAACAGTAAACATTCAAAGGCTTAAATGCTTTAAAAAATCTTAAAATACTTCTTTCCTCTGTCTTTATGCATACGAAGTTTACTTGTTTCAGAATAAAGCTGGGCAATTTTCTGAAGCCATATATGTAAATGTCTGAACAGCTCAAAAATAAAAACACTACTTACCTGTACTACCATTACTAAATTATTATTCATTTTCTAGGCTTTGAAAACATGATGACTAAGGGAGTAAGTCAGACAGACTCATTCAGTCTTGTACAGTAGTAGTGTGTATCTTAATCCACTGGAAAGTTGGAATATTTGCCTGCTGATGTATTTAAGGCAAAACCAGTCAATATAAACTCATAATGTCTTTTTGAGGTCAGAACAGACTATTAGAATAATCTAGAATTTTGCATTTTGCAGATCAAAGATTATATCCAATTCTGCAATAGTATTTTAAATTTTGCTGCAGCATGTAAAAACAGATGGCAAGGGAAATTAGTTTTCAGTTCAGGTTATGTCTGTGTAACAAGTTACTGCCAGTTATGGAGTAGATTTACAGTGCAATTAGCTATTCTGTGATAACTGCCTGCTTGTGTGATAAAAGCAAGCTGGTGCCCTGCAGTTGCAGTGCGGCAAGTCTCCCACTATGATTTTAACATGGATATGCTCAGTAACTTGTTTGGTTTGGTAAATTATGTTGTTCATATAGCTTGGTGATGGAAGGAACTTACTGAAGGTTCTTTCAGAGTCAGGTACGACGTGAAGCAAGGATGGCCGGCTGAATGGGCTCCGTGAAAAGACTATCTGCCCTTATAGCTCTACATGGATAGTAGTAGGTTTTTGGACCAAGCTTTTATGTCTGTCCACCTGCTGCTGTCGCAATCTGTGTACATAATTGACCTGCTTTGACAGATTAGTGCAATCTTGTTTGTCTGAAGTAGGATAGATTCAAGCTTATCAAGTTAGGAGCGTACAGAAGAGTAGCAGTTACTTTAAAAGGAAGAATGTAAATTCCTGCATGCAAAGGGAGACTGAGGCTTATTTTTGAAAATAAAAACTTGTTCCTTAAAACGTATCAAACATGTACGGTCATTACTGTTGTCAGAGAACCATCAAAAAAGATTAAGAATAATATGAGATAAAGTCTTTCCTTGCCCATCTCCAATATGCTTTACAGTCCTGATGTAGTAGTGTAAAACTGATTTTTGCATGTGACCAAGCATGTGTGCTGAAGCTTCGTATTACAAACCCTGTCAGGTCTTCTGAGATGTCCTGCTAGATCTTGGTTGCTCAGTTTTTTTTCTCCATTCAAACTAAACAATGAAATAACTGTCTATTAAATAGACAACAGGGACCATATGTCAGGCAGCAAGCTTGTAAATGGACAAAGGCAAATATTTTCTGGAAGATCGTTGTTTTTTGACATGGTTTATGCTTCCACTGAGAGAAAATAAGGGAAATTGATTGATCAGACCTAGTATCAGTCTCATCAATTTTTATTTTCTTTCAGCTGTTGACTTTGCAGTCATCAATAATTTTAATTTGGATGCATGTTTAGTTGAGGATACCAGGGCTTTTGTACAGTAATAGAGTTATAACCTGTACAATTTGTTTTCAGAATTCATTCCTTAAAGACAAAAGAAAATTACACACACACAAAAAAAAACCCAAACAACCAATTATATGACAATAACTGTCAGGGTGTGTCATGCAAGCAGGATGATTTTCAGAAGTTGGACTCATAAAATCATAGAATGGTTTAGGTTGGAAGGGACCTTAAAGATCGTCTAGTGCAACCCCCCTGCCATGGGCAGGGACACCTCCCACTAGACCAGGTGTCCCAAAGCTCTGTCCAACCTGGCCTTGACTCAGTTACGTATAAGCCAGTATTTGCCTATCAAATTTGGTTTTGTAGAAAGCTCTTTTCCTGCTCTTTACTTGAAAAATAGTGTATTTGCACCATTGTATACCTGCCACTTCTGTGACTAAGGGATAATGTTACTACATGGGTTTGTAAGTAGAAAGATAACAAGTTGGGCCCAGTTGGATTAGTGATAAGGACTCTTAAGGTGTCAACAGCTATAATAGTTGTCGCTAAATATAGAGATGTCTCTTCTTGGGGAGATCGCAACCCATTTCAGTTGGTTCTTGTTTTATGAGCTCTCTGTGCCTCTGAAGGTACATTCAGAATAACCCATTTCTCCCTCCAGGACTTCACCTTTACTCAACCCTGCATCAGTCACGAACGTTGTACTAGAAGATGTGAAAGTCACATAGGCTTGACATTGTTTTTAAAACCACCCTACGGATGTCTGAATTAAGATAACCTTAAGTTCCCTACATAGTTAATGAATGAGATGTGCTCTTCTGCTCCACCAGAGACTAAATAGAATATGGCAGATTAGGTAAAAACCAAAATTAGATATTATAAAGTGACATGCAGAGGGTATTAGCTCTTCTGACAATTTAAGAATCTTCAATATGACAAGCTAAGGAAGACTCAAAGTCATAGTTTCTCTCTGTCTTGATGCTTCTAAATAGAGGGAAATTTTTCAATATCTGCTAAGGGCAGATCTTCAGTGAGAGCAGGAACGTTGGCTGCTGTATCAGCAAAACATCTCAAATCCAGAGATGCTCAGCTGAATTCATAAAGCTGGCTGCATCATGAAGCTGACTGCCAGAATTCAGCACATATAAAATGTTTTTCTTTTATTTTTTCTGTGTTACCAAAGTTACCATAAGAGGAAGCTAAGAAAGAAAAGGCGAAAAGATTATATATAATAAATATAGTCATGGGGTAACTTCAACTAGACCTTACTTAGAATTTAGTTTAGGATACTCTAGGTATAGCTTGACTGTGAATGGAATAATGCAACATCAACAATCTGCTTTTTGAGTCAATATCACTCAGTACTTGTGAAATTAAAGGCTTTTTCTAAAACTTGGCAGGGTGTTAACAGTTAAGCACTCTCATTCTTGTGTTGCACATAATAACCAGATCTACCTTGCACAGAATTGTAAAGATGGCACGATGCGGATGAGAGTTAAAAAAAAGTAAAAATCCAATGAGTGGTTCTTGTTGTTTGGGGTTTTTTTAAGTCTACTGTGGAAATCAATTTTTGCACAAACTGAGAGGCTTGCTGAAATGAATTCCAAATGGGCCTTTGCTTGCCCAGAATAAGACCTGGAAAGCTTGCAGTATATTTTAACGTCCCAGCTGAGTTTGTCCTGAAAATGAGAATTACTTCAGCTTAAGGTGAAAATGAGGTTTACTAAACTGAGAATGAGATTTACCTAAGCCTTAAAATGAGAATGACTCAAGCTTAGAGCGCTCCACAGGTGTAAAAAGAGGTTTGATCTTCCCTACCTTTCAGCCCTGACCCTGGATCAAGTGGTTTGGAACAACTGGGCTCTAATTTTTTTCCCGTCTTGATCTTTCAAATATAAATGTTGCTCCTAACATCTAGTTAAACATAACATCTAGACATAAAGCAAAATTGTAAATAGTTACTGCTCATCCTTACAATGACTTTTGACAATGCTGTCTTTCATCAGCTGTCAGGTTGCCTGTTGGAGCTGCAATCCTTAGAATTACTCCATTAGCATTACTCCAAGGATTCTCTAGTTTGATTAGTCTGAATATCATCTGCGCATTTTTCACTGGAACAATTTGTATGCTTTGCTGCTTAACGTAAATGGATCAGCTTTGGGGGGAAATCTGAAGTGTATAACTTGGAATTCTTTGCTTAACATCTAGGTGTGCTGAAAAGAATTTAAAGTTGATTGTCAAAAGATAATTTGAATAAGCTTGTATAAAGGAGAGGAAATGCACACTGAAAATTTATGGTACGTGTCTTCTGTCCTATCTGCTGTGGGGTTTAACTTTTTCTTCATAGTCAGTTTGTCATTACAGTACAATGCTCTCCTTATCCCAAAATTTAGGGAAAAAAATGAAAGTAATTCACGCTTATAATAACATTTAGTGCCCACAGATATTAAAGCTGACAAGTAGTTTGATGAGCAGGATGGCAGATGGTCTGTGTTTGAGCAGAAGAAAGAGCAGCAACAAAGGAAATAATATTGCCAAGAGTGATAGTGAAGTTTAAAAAGCAGTAAACTTAGCTGTGTGCTGGCCATTAGCTGAGATATTCTCCAAGAGGTGGGAGTTTGGAAAAATATGAGATTAGAGGCAGAGTTAATGATTACCACCTAAGCATAGCCCTTTTTATTCTTTATGCAAAATATCTTACCAGCAGATTATAATATATGTGGTAGGAGTAGATAAATATTTAAGTAGTAGGTGGTTGGCTCAGAAAAAGACAAAACCAAATCAGGAGGAATACAAGAAAAATACTACATTTTAAGATGAATTTTGTTGGGAGACTTTTGTAGGACAATGGTGCAGTAAGGGTAGAAGGCCAGGAGGAGTAGATGGAAAGTCATTCTCAAGGTGATGGCTATGAACAAACTTGGACTTAAGGTCTGCATAGCCCTGACTGCTAATGCTGCCTTGGGCTCATGATCAGGATCTGGCCCCAGGGTCAGGGACTTTGGGATGTTCCGAAAAATTTCTGTGTGTCTTAAATGGCTGGCCTTAAAAAGCTAGAAGAGAAAGGAAAATTAGAATAGGCACAATGCAGTAGGAATGTTACACCCTAGGTTTTGAGCATGGGGTGTCCCATCTGCTCATCCCTGGTGCACGTTCAACTCAAAATGCCATTTTCCTCCAGAGTTGTTAATGACAACTGTGTTCAGACACCTTTGACTTTTGTTACAGGTTCACAATCAATAATTCAATTCAAAGCTCTTCTCTACACCATTATTTTTATTTAAGTAGTTTTGAGATAAAGACTGAAAAAGAACTGCATGAAGTTGTTAAGTTTGGGTTGGGATTGCTATGGTTCCTTATTTCGCTCTCTTTTGTTCATGAAAATGCATACACAGAAATTTTCATTGTTTTCATTTGTACAGAATGTGGTATTTTTACCAGAAAAAAATGCAAAAAACAGATGTCAGAATAAGTGAAGTGACTGAGAAAGAAGCAGCATGTGCCCAGTACAGCAGTTACTGTGTAGGTGAAGTGCGGTTGTTTTGTGTGCAAAGTGGGATGTGCTGAGATCCTGATGTTGTCGCATATTTTTTTCTTGTTACACAAACTGATTTATATGGTTGCTATTTTTCTATTGATGGCAAGGCAGAAGAATGACTGTACTTTTCTGCTTTAATACATTAATTGGCTTAGAAACCAAAATTCGGTACTATGCTTTGGTCAAAGATGAAAGTAGTACATTATCTATGTCAGTGCAGGACTATGAAATGCATAATATTTCTTTCTGAAGAAGCAGCCTGACTGGAGAATTTTATGTTGGTTTACATTTATCTGTAAACTTGGATCGGTTGTCTGGCAGTTTGATTGACTGATGCAGTGTCTGTTTGGTATGCATCCAAGTGTACTCATTTATTGTGCATTGCCGTTATTATCCATAAATCTCTCAAGCCTTAGGTACTAGCAGCTGCACCACTGTTTGAATGTAAAACAATGCATCTGCTGTGTAAGAATGCAAAATCTCTTACACAAAAAGAAAAAGCAAAGGGAGAAAGTGCAAAATTACTAGTGGAATTTTGGCACCTTTAGACATTCAATAATATTTAGACTCTTATGTGTCTTAAGTCAGTCTTTGAAATTATACTTAGGGCTTGTGAAAATTAACTCTTTAATGCTTTTGAAACACCTGGGAGCAAATTAGTGTTTGATGAAAACTTTTGTATGCAGTTTTAGGGGTTGGGAGGTTTTTTGTTCTTTTGTGTCCCGAATGGTATTTGCATTGTGTGCCTTGGTTTGATTAGCTTGGTAGTGGATACAGTATTTGAGAACAGACCTTGGACTGGATAACTTGAAAGGAGAGGAAGTGAAGGAAAGGAGAGTAACTGGTGAGATGGCATCATTATCTGATCTCCTTTCCAGTATCTGGTTTGTCACAAGGATAGGGACTGTTACTAGACCTTACAGACATATGGAGGGTTGTGGAGAAACAGCTGACCCCAAAAAACTGTACAAAATTTCCCTTGAATCTGTCCTTAAATTTCATGTCTGTGTTGTGACTGATCCTGAGTGCAACTCTTGCATATGTGACAGAGCCTGGAGCTGAGCAACCTTTTCTAAAAGGTGCCACCTGATAGTTGTGTAACAAGTTTTTGGCAGTCTTACAGGAAGGCATTATAGATTCTAAGTTGGTACCCAGGTGTTTGGTGTAGAAACCTTTCTACTCAGAGATGTGGCAATTGTTATCAGATATGTTAACTAATAACCGTTGTTGTTAGTTTTTTAAAAAAGCAGCCTATATGGAGACTAAAGCTGGTTGAAAGCCAGAGAGACTCTCAGCGCTGACTCATCACATTACAGAGGAGAAGAAATACAAGTCTGCCAGTGCAGCATAGGGAGGAGACAGAGGGGGAGAGGAACATCATCTGAGAAACAAAGGGCTCGATGTGTACCTTTTTTTGTTTGTTTATGTGGTTTTTGTTTTATGAAGTTAAGCAATGCAATGACTTGTCTAATTGTAATCTTTCCCAGGGAGATCTACATAGTGAACAGTTATAGGCCTGCCACTTGGCATGGTCTAAACTTGCCTTGTTTGCAGTTATAAAATAAGATCAGTGAGTTCTAAGGTTTAGTAGTAACATAGGTCAGGCCGGTCAGTGATGGAATTGCACTGCACTGGCTGAAACTCTTCAGTGCAGCAAAATTTTAAAGATATGTCCATCCTGCAGTGAGTGTAGGACGCATGGAGAGTAGGCTTTTTCTGTTTTTAAACCTCTCTTTTGAAAATTAATTTTGTGCATGGTACATGGACATTCATTACTTTATGCCCTTGCTCTAAGCTAAAGCTCTTTTCTCTCTTTTAGTTCAGCCCAGTGTTTTTTAACAGTCATTCTTACTCTTTCATAACTTACCTTTGCAATATATGAACCAACTGAAAACTGTAGAATCTGCTTAAAAGTAGGATTTGAAAACCTAGTACATTTGAATTTTCTTTTTTTCTCTGCATTTTTCTTGAGCTGTTGGAAGCTGTGTCCTTACAGAGCATAGACAGGATTTGTCTTCCATTTATATTGACAACAATGACATTTTAAAAAAAAAAAAAAAGCTGAGATCTTTCTTGGAGCTGAAATTTTCAGAGGCATGCTTGCTAGAATCGTAAGACCCGGCCACATTTAAAAATAAATAAATAACTAAATTACGTTTCTATAAAAATGTGTTAGCTCTTGAGTCAGTGTACTCCTGCCTTCACTAATGTCCTGCACAGGAGCATGGTCTAAAAATAACATATATTTTTCCTCCTCATAACATTGCTTTTGTATTACTCAGGTGGCGCAAAGGGAATGAAAGTAGTGTGTTTTCTCAACCTAGAAATTCTGCCTTCATGAGACCTCTCTTTGCTCTCAAACCCACTGTGGTACAAAGGAGTAGGAAGAGCTTCTTTTTGGCCATCTTCAGCGAGCAAGCAATCTGTAAAAGAGCGTTACTGTCTTGGGTATGGCAAAGCAACTCCCTGACTTTTCTACCTTCTGCATAAAAGAAAAATTAGGAGACTGAGAAATCAGCCTGATGAATACAGTGGGGACAACGCGGCCTGTCAGTATATAAATGTAATGGTCACTAATGTTGTGAAGCACTTGGATATGCAGTGTCCTGTCATTTAGATGCTTATTAGCTTCTTGCTAATTGCAATTGACAGTACTTTTAATTTATTATGCCAGTTTTCTGACTACAGTATATGAGTTTTAATATAGCTTTTTCTGATTTGCCTGATCAATTTTGTGCAGCAAGAATGTTTTATGAAGTTTTAATTTGCTTATGAGAAATTTATTTGTTATGGGGCTGTGTGGCTTTCCAAGATCATTTCTGCAGTGCACTGCATGCTACGCTTGTCCTGTGGCTGAGTGAGGAAATACCTAAGCAAATTCTAAATGAATTAGGTCGGGTTGTGGATACAGTTTTGCTGCAGCAGCACAGAGCTCAGCAAAAGCCAATTAATCTGCCTGCTTGCATAAATACAGCTTTGTCTGCCCCTCTCCCTAAAGAAGAAAAGCAATTTTGTCCATCGTCAACCCAGTAACTCTCATGGGCCCCTTTTTCAACATAATTTCCACGTATTAATCACAGTCCAGTTTTCTTCCCTGTCTGTCCTTATTGCATTATTCTAATCTGTTTTGAGCAGATGACAAATCTAAGAACAAAAGCACAAAGTTGAAGGTCGAAAAGGATCTTATGGGTCTTGAGAATATCTTCAAAAGTGAATAAAGAACAAATCTATAGCATAATGAATCTGAAGAACTTATATCAGCATAAAATCATTTCAGGAAAAGAGCTGTATGGCTGTCTTCTGTAAACTTCTCTGCTGGTGTGTTAAACTTCCCTAATGAGCTTTTTTCATTATTGGCTAATTAAGCAAAGTGTTGTGTTCTCTTATTGCCCTTATAGTCACAAAGCTCCTTTTAGTATCTGTGTTGAACATGCCCTTTAGAAAGTAAATTTGCTTGTTTCTCTAGTCTCCATTCTGCATCATCTGATAAAATAGAGGCTTCGTGTCTGTTGCATATAATAATAGCATTAGTTTTGACCCAAGGGCTTAGCCAGAACTGAAGATTCTGTGAAATTAGCAGTTAGGAAGACAAGCTGGTAATATCCAGATATATTTGATGCAGTTATGCTTACAAAAGAATGAGCAAATTCTCTTGTCTGAGCAGGACTCGTCAAACAAAAGCAAGTTGTTCACGGTTCCAGCACTAAAGCTGCCAGAGAAGTGCCTTTGCCACAGTTTTTTCCTAGGACCATACTCTGTGTTTTTCTGCCTTTTATGCTCCTCCTTTGGTATCTTCTTGCTGTTTCTTTCTCATGTAGCTTGCCAAAACATCACGTATGCTGTGTGCTTTCCTCTGCTTTGGAAGACCAGAGGTCTTTGGTTCTGTCCAATTGATCTCACACTCTCTGTAAGTGTAGAGCAACCAGAATACTTTCCTAACCTGTAAGTCTGCATTTTTCTTATGCATATATATCTGAGGCTAAAATAGGATACTTTATTTAATCTATCCATTAAAAAAACGATTAACATCACCAAATCTTGCAGTTGTGCTCAGATGGGCAAAATATCTCCCATTTTCTAATATCTGTGTCACTGCTGACAGATTTCCTTATTCCACTTTGCACAGCTGTAGCAAATTACTTCTTTTTTTTTTCTCTAACACTTACTTTATGCTTTCAAATGCTCTTGAAAAATCACCAAGAGCTCTGTGGAAGCTGCCATTGTAGTAATTGTAAACAGTTGTATAAAATCATGCTGTCATGCTGTCTGTTCCAATTAAACTCATAACATTTTTGTATGGTGTATACAAATCTATATAGTAAAGTGGAGAGAATGGGTCCTTGATGGTTCTATTAACAGGCATATTATATTTCTTCATGCCATAACTTTAGAAAATATATAAGCAGTCAGCCTCTTTTCCTGACATGAAAATGCACAATTTAAGAGTAAACTGTGATCCAAAAATTTTACCATTCCATCACAATCACAAAAGCATCCTTTCAGTTACATTAAACACTCCCTGAAAGTGAAGGACCAGCATGGGATGAACTTAATCTGCTTGTACTAGCATGTTGTGCTCCTTGCCTGCTGAGTATCTTCTGATTTTTGTTTCTTAGCATTCAAAGAGTGTGACAAGACAAGGCACAACATGTGGCGTCCATTTTCATGTTTAGGACATTCGCTGTTCCACTTTGATTATACAAAGGAGTGGTTTTCTGGCAGAGCAGAGCATCCTGACACTGAAAGTTTTGCAGACACTTAAAACATCACCACCACTTTCTGTCACTAGCAAATGTAAAAGGGTAGTCACATTCCCCTCCAAGGTGGAGGGAAAGGAGCACTGAGGAACAACAGAGCCTGAACAATCTGATCCTCAGTCCCAGATTTCCTGCATGAATTCTTTACAAAGCACTGAAACAATTTGGAATTAAAATTATGTCCATGTGGAATAATTTTATTGGCTATCAGCTGACCTAAGCACGGTGCACGAGGGCATCTCTAACTTTCCTTACTCCAGTTTTGTAATCTTTGCAAAGTACTGTAAATATCCTGGCCAGAACACACACACTTCAAAACATTGAGTGGCCTGTGAAAAATGGCATTATCATCTTAGGTTAGTTCATGATAGACGAAGGCGTCAAATCAAGTATATTAGTTGTATCACAAAAATAAATGGATTGGAGTTTGAATTTGTTGAAACTGGTTTATTATGCATGTAATGGACACTGTGCTGCAAGAGGACTGTGCTGTAGTACTCAGGGACCCTCATATTTCAGAGAGCGCTGCTTCAATAACACCTTCAGCCAGTGCTCCACACTCAGTGATGGTACACTGTGTTGACTTTAAAGCCTTGAAATATCCATCGAAATGGATGACAAGTCATGACACATTGGTGCCATATCCTGCATACCAATTAATTTGTTTATAAACACTGTTTTGGAAAAAAAGATGAAAAATTGGTAACAGTGACTTGACAAAACATACATTATGGGTAAAACATGTAGAAGGTCAAATCCGAATATTAGCTCTCCCTGTCTGGTACCTTCAAATGGCGTGTGAAGCAAATGAATGTGTCTTATTTATGTGATTCAATACCTGGCCTACTCTCTGATCCTCTTGAATGCTTAAAAGGTGATAATGTCAAAAAGATGTGGTTCATTCCTTATAAATCACTGCAAATTATTCTTAGACTTAACAAAGTTTGCATTTAATGGCCATAGGCAGAGAAAGCAGAAACAGAATCAGAGAACAGCTGATGCAAGGCAGTGAACAGGCTACATAGTCATAACGTTAACTTAGCTGAAATGTATGCAAATTAATCTAATTCGTCTTATTCATCACAGTAGAGTATCATTTGTATTATTATTGTTATGATTAATTTTCCCTTGTCATGGTGGAGATGTCATTTAGTAACATCTAGTTAGACACGATGTATTTCTGGTGAATGTCTTTCACAGAAATAAAATGCCTCTGCTCTCCCCATCCCAGGTCTGTAGTCATCCAAAGGGAGAACTGAGAGGAATGGTCTCTAGTCTGCTCAAGAAAGAAACATTTATCCTCAAAATTGCAATTTCTTAAGAAAATGTTTATGAAGAGTATAAGTGTTTTGTTTTGTTTTACTTGGTTATTTTGCCTTGGAGTGTGTTTAATTTTGTTAAAGTCAGCCTAATGGACTGTAAAAAGATGAAAATGTGCAGTTGCAGAGGAGCTAATGAGACTCCATCACAGTGGCACTGACTTCAACCCAGACAGACTAGAGCTGTATGTGGTGTTTTTACAGCATTTGACATATCTGTCTTCAGCCACCTATATGAGTGTTTAATATATTACTCTAGCACTGATTGAGAATACCTTCCAGATGTAAGGTTCATGTTGCAGGCCTCAACTTGTATTAATTCTTCAACAAGCATTTCTTCGCCGGATACTGTGACAGTTGGTAGGCAAGCATTTAGCAACTGATATGTGATTACTCTGCATATATTTAAACCTGCTTAAATGGCATACTGAACAAGGAAAAGAAATCAATGAGACATCAAAATTACTATTGTAAGTTGTCCAAACAATCTAAACAGCATTAGCAAAAATAATAAAGAAAAGAAAGAAAGAAAAAAAGTATTTATATTATGATGGTCTTGTGCAGCATCTACACAGAAAACAGAGAGAAGCATAGCATATGACTGCATTCCTTGTGTGACTATATATATATATATACACACAAAACCTGTAATTATCATGACATGATTCTGTAAAAATTGCTTTTAGAAGTGCAATCTTAAAACCTCTGTCTTGAATTTTATTTTCTGTTCTAAAACTAAAAGAGTTTTATTTTGAAAATTGTTCCTTGGTGTGAAACATGGTTATGGAAAAAAGAGTTAGATCTTCTTGAACTGTTTTGGTTTATTTTATCTGGATGGAACTTGTCACACAAATATGACGGGAACTCATTTTCTCTATTAACAATCTTCTCTCAATTTAATAATTCTAGGTAAATTCCATGTAGTGGGGCAGAAATTTCCTTCCCAGCAAAAGGGATTTAAGGAGAATCTCTAGATTCATTACGATAGTTTCTTTACAGCTAGACTGATGGTGAAGTGAGCAGCTGTGCCAGCCACCACAGCCCTTAATGTACCTGCTGGGATGAAATTGCACTAGCAGGTTTGGTGGCAGATCTTATATTCTCCACTCCCTAGAAGAGTGTGACTCAGAAGTGCTAGTCAAAGCTTTTTACCTCTTATTCTTGCTTAATGGAGGTTTTTTGTTTTGTTTCTGATGATTCTGGCAGCACCAACAGACGTATGGTTTTTGCTCTTTTCACATGTTATGTTTTATAGGATTGTAGGAAGTGATGGTAAGAGCAGTGATCAGGTTTTTTAAAAAGCATTTGAACACCATTGGTTGAGTTTTGGTTTTTTTTGAAACCATTGTTTGGCCCCTCAGTTCAAGAAGGGCAAGGTTGAAAGTCCAGTGCAGAGCCACAAAGATGATAGAGGGAGTGGAGCATCTCCCTTATGAGGAGCGGCTGAGGGAGCTGGGTCTCTTTAGTTTGGAGCAGAGGAGACTGAAGGGTGACCTCATTCATGTTTATAAATTTGTAAAGGGCAAGTGTCAGGAGGAAGGAGCCAGGCTCTGCTCTGGGATGTCCAATGACAGGACAAGGGGCAATGGGAGCGAGCTGGAGCATGTTCAATCTGAACATGAGGAAAAACTTTTTTACTGTAAGGGTTACAGAGCACTGGCCCAGGCTGCCCAGAGAGGTTGTGGAGTCTCCTTCTCTGCAGACATTCAAAACCCGCCTGGACGCATTCCTATGTGACCTGGTCTGGGTGATCCTGCTCTGGCAGGGGTTGGACTGGATGATCTTTCGAGGTCCCTTCCAGCTCCTAATATTCTGTGATTCTGAGTGATATTGCTGATATATTGCCAATCCAGTACAGTACTTGATAGATGTTCCAATGACTGTCTGGAAATTAGAGCTGTATAGAATGATGGTCCAGGAAATATGTCAAAGAGATATTGGGTTGGGTCTATAAATACGTCAAATGGATAAATATAAAGGAAAGGTAAGGATAGTAGAAGTTGAAAGATCTGTTGACACAAGAATGAATGGGTTTAAATTGGTGCAGTATTAGTTTAGACTGAAAATCAAATGAAACCTCTTACACATTAGAAAAATCAGATTCTGCACCTTGGAGCCTAAGAGGTGTTTAACACCTCAGCTGATCAACATAATCATATGATGGTACAAGTCACTTGGATTCACTGCCTTTTTCCTGCCATGGTTGCTGGACCTCCATAGAAATTTTCCACAAGTGCGTATACAGACTCTCGCTTTTGATGCCCTGCTAGCTTTCTGCTAATGCAACTGTTTGGCAAAAAGTACTATCATCGTCTCAGGACAATGGGTATCTTGTAGCAAACCTAAATGTCTCTAAGCTAACCTGATCTACCTAGCACGAGCAATAGTAGCAATGTCATAGAAGAACCAGCTGCAAGACCACAGGGTGTTCCTAGACCATGATAATTCATGTGTGGCTGTTCTTCCATGCTTCCATTACTACATACTTCCTACTGACAGGTTGAATGTGTGAATGCAGGGCTAGGTGCAAGAGTCACTTGTCTCTTTTACAACGTAGATGTTACCCCAAAGAAGCAAAACTTCAGGAGAGCTTAAGAAGTCTGAGCCTAAGACGACTGTTATCCATTTTGAAAGTGACTTCAGCCTTCTTTTTCAAGGGTGAAGGTATTAGGGTTTTGTATTTACAAAGGTAATTAAGTGCCTAAATATAAGTTTAACCATGTGTTAGCCTCTCTTTAATGTTTTATTTAAGGGAAGGAAAATGCTAATCCTCAATGGCAGGTGCATTTGGCAAATGAAAAATAGAGACCGCTGCTTTTTCAGCTTAAAATACTCTTGAAAATAAGTTATATGTAGTGCACGGCTGCTGAATGGACAACTGTTTTCCTTTGAGGAAAACAATATTGCTGCTGCTGATATCATTATATAATATTAAGAAAAATATTGAATTCTTCACAAACCTGTCTGAAAAAACTTTATTTATACCTGCATACCTGATAGAGGTAATGGTATTATAGCAGTAGTAGGAAGTGCTTTTTCATTGATATCATCTTATTTCCAGAATATTTACTGATGCTTTGTAAAGCTACTCTGAAATGTAAAGACCTGTTTCCGGTGCTGCTGTCAGCTCAAGCAGCAGAACGATCCCTTCTGGAACACAGATTTGAGACCACATTTCATGTAATGGACTGAGGAAATAGCAGGATAAAATAATTATTGTGTACAGCATTTTAGGGAAAAAGACCTCTTCTGAGAAATGCAATGAATGGAACAGCTGAGTGGGAATATCTGCAGCCAGCATCCCAGAAAATACAGATAATATTTTGCTGAAGCCTTACAGCTCCTTTGAAGAGCAATATTTCCCCTTCTTTAAATGTTCTGGAAAAGGGAGGATTTGGGTCGGAAGTTTGTTCTAGACCTCTCTTTTCTGCCGTTTACTAACACCTGCGTGTTCCAAAGAAAAAGCACTGTATTTAACAATCTGATTAATGAATTTGGGTTTGAGTGATGTGGGTGATGTCTACTTCTGAACACAAACCTTAGGCTGTTTTTTTCAGTGCTGTCTGGCATCTTTATGCTACTGCAAGGGGCCTTGTCTTTCTCACTGATTATAGCCCTTTAAAAGCTCGTTATCAATCCTACCACCAACATGACAGTAAAATAGGTTTGTAGCTAGAGGAAAAAAAGGCTGATGAGTAGACAGTACAGGTAAAATAAAATAAATTATAAAAACCCCAAATCCCCAAAACTCAATTTTGACAAGACTCAACCTAACAGAATCAGTTTCCCAAAGTTTGCTGTGAAATCACAGTTTTCATCTCAGGTCAGCAGCAATTCTACTTCAGTGGGGTTTGAAGCAAGCACCGGAAAATTGTGCTTCTCAACTTTGCCACCTTTTTGCCATCTTTCAGGTTAATTTTCCTACCTGATCTTATTCTGTACCTGAAATTCTTACCCTCAAGTGAAGTATAAGTATATTGAAAATCACAACAGAAATGTATCTTTGTCTCTTTTTCTCTTCACTGTATTAAGCTTTGTGAACATTTTACAGTGTGTCTGACACTTTTATAACTATTTGCTCTGTTATATTGCCACTATAAAAAAGGAATTTTCCATGTAGGCTCCCAGCCCGCTAACTACAGTCTTGTCTGCTGAGAGGTCACCTTTCAATTTGTGCCTCCATTTTAGCAGGCTGTATTGGCAGATCAAATGCAAGACAATTTGATAACACAGAGCTTTCCCCACCTTGCTGTGGCTAATGTATTTGTAAATGAATGAATTCATGATGCAGTTTCATTTAGCAAAAATAAATTAAAATTTTGCACAGATAGCAGGATTGTTTACTTTCATTCTGAAATGCTGATACATTATGTTGTGGTTTTTTTAAAGCATTTGAAAGCATTTTCTTCTTGTTGGGTCATATACACCTTTGATTTTATGACTTGCTAAAAAGAGAAGACCTTTCAGTAAGGTATCTCGTATTTCTGATTGAAATTGCTTATAATGTTTTATAGAGATTTTACTGGAATTTACATGAGATTCAACAGTCACTTTGTGACCATATACACATCTAATTTCTCAGACTAGCATACTTCAAGAGGGAAAACCCCAGTCTGGGTTGCAGATTATCCAGACAGTATTAGTTGAAGCTGTAGTAGTGTTTACTCATTTTCCTCTTGTACAGATCTTGGTTCAAAATTAATTTAGATGTCATGTAAAGAGGACATTGATGAGTTTATATTTCTTTTTTAGATATATAAATGCTTTGGACAGTACAGGAGCAGTTAATACATTTTAATCTCACCTAAGTGTTTACCTACCCTCTGTAGTGTGTGTATGACAGTGTTTACCCTTCACTTGAATTGATGTTGACTGAGTCAGTACTTGCAGAGCTGTCCCTGCCCAGCAGCGAGTTACCTGCCGTGTTGGCCGACCAACTTGGCAGAGGTTGTGAGTTGCTCAAGTTGTGAAGTAAGGTACAGAGGTTGAACAAATCATAGAATCATAGAATACCAGGTTGGAAGGGGGCACATGGATCATCTAGCCCAACCTTTCAAGGTAAAAGTATAGTTTAAATGAGATGAGTCATCACCCTCTCAAGCTGACTCTTAAAACTGAACGATGTTAGGGGAATTTACCACTTCCCCTGGGAGATTATTCCTATGTCTGATTGATCTCATGGTAAAAAATTTCTTCTGGAGTTCAGTGGGAATCTCTCCAGAAACAACTTGTGTCCATTACCCCTCGTCTTTTCCATGTGACTCCTTGTGAAAAGGGAGTCTCCATCTTCTTGGTAGCCACTCTTTATGTACTGGTACATGGTGATAAGGTCTCCCCTAAGCCTTCTCTTCCCAAGGCTGAACAGGCCCAGTTTTCTCAGCCTTTCCTCATACGGCAGCTCTTCCAGTCCTCTGAGCATCCTCGTCGCCCCTTTTTAACCTGTCTGCATCTTTTTTGTATAGCAGGGACCAAAATTGAACACAGTACTCAAGGTGTGGTCTGACCAGTGCCAAGTAGAGAGGGTTAATGCTGGTGATGCCCTTTTTAATGCAACCCAGCATCCTGTTGGCTTTCTTTACACCTGCAGCACACTGAATAGCCTACAGACAAGTAAAAAGCTTTGACATGATCTCACAGCTTTGCTCGGAGCAAAGGCCTACTGACTTCAAACAAACAAAACAAACACTAAGCAGGTGATAAAGTTATTTTATTTATTATATTTCCATTTTCTAGACCATCCTACTGAACTCATTAACTTACTGATTGTCGTGGTTTAGGCCCAGTGCACAATTGAGCACCACGATGCCCCAAAAAAGGGGGCTAGACAAAGTAAGGACTGGAAGGGCTCTCAGTACTTAATGGTCATGGGCATAACTCATCATAGGGAGGAAAAAAAACAAAACCATTTTAATTTGTTACCAATAATATCAGAGTAGAACAGTGAGAGATACAACCAAATCAAACCAGGTCAAAAACCTTTCACCCACCCCTCCCTCCTTCCTGGGCTCAGCTTTGTTTCTGGTTTTGTCACCTCCTCTACTTTTGCCCAGGGGCGCGGGGGGGGTGGGAATGGGGGTTGCAGCCAGTTCACCCCATGCGGTCTCTGCCACTCCTTCCTCTTCAGAGGAGGGGGTAGGGAGGACTTTTTTCAGTCTCCCTTTGCTTCCCTATGGCACTCTTCCCACAGGAGAAAAGTCCTCCATAAAAAGTCCAAATGTGGGTCTTCCCATAGCTGCAGTTCCCTCATGCACAAAACTGCTTCAGCCCAAGCCCTCAAAACTCCAATGTGGGTCTGCCCACACCTGCAGTTCCCTCATACACGAACTGCTCCAGCACACACTGCTCGGAGCCACGGCTTCTTCAGGAGCAGCCACTGCTCATGTGGACCTGTCCCACCGATGAACTTCCATGGGGTGCAGGCCAGTTGACCTGGCTCTCACCATAGGTTACAGGGGGAACCTCAGCTCCGCACACCTTCTCCTCCCCACTCTGCTTTCTTTCTTCACCGACCTTCGTGTCTTTTACAGTTGTTCTTCTCAGATCACTCTGCTTTCTCCACTGCTGGTCCCTTCTGATGGTTCTGAAGGGTTCCTCTCTCTCTCTCTCTCTCTTTTCGGGCTGGAGCTGCAGCAGGGATTGAGCTTAAAGTGAGGCCAGGCTAGCTCAGTCCAGCCAGGCAGGGCCAGGGCTGAGTCGCCTGCACCTGGGGCTGTGCTGATTGGGGCCAGTGCAAGAGAGAGAGGGTGCGCCGCACCCCCTTAAATACATGAATTGGCAGGAGTGCCAATTGGCTTGACCTTGCTCAGAGGTGGGTCTGATATTGGAGCTGGGAGAGCTTCTTTAGTAGCTTCTTACAGGGCTGTCTCCATAGCCCTCCCCCACTTACAAAACCAAAACCCCTCACAGAAATCCCAATAGACTGATATACCTAGTTTGTTTGTACTTGAGAAGAATCCAGACCTTCCTTTTGCCCTGTTTTTGTTTGTCAAAACAATTTATGCCTTGGTAAAAAGGTGTTATAAGGGAACATTTAATTCCTTAATTATTAACAATATTAACATCTAATTGAATGTAAGATAAAGTTTCTCTTTAACCCTGGAATGAAAGAGTAATTCAAAAGACCTTTGATGGGGGAATATTCTGAGATTTCTTGGGAGCTGTTACGTTCTTTGAGGCCCTTGAATGATTGTATTATGGAGAAGAAACAAGAAGAAAGAAAAGAAGTGCACTTTTGATGATCCTAAGCACAGGTGTCACTGAGGTGTCTTGCAGAGGGCAGGCCATAGTAGCTCTTCCAATCTTTTCTATCGGCTTTGTTACTTTCTTCTGTGAAGTCATTTAAGAAATGAACTCCACATTCATCTAAACCTCTTTGCCTAGCTTTTAAATAATGGTTAGTGCTTATGAAGGTCACAGAACAAAAGGTCTTCCTTTGTAATATTTTTTCTTTTTTTTTCCTCATATGTAACTCGGTGAGGGGTGCTGCAGTAATCAGTGAGTTGTCTTGAGGGCCAGATGCAAACCGCTAGTGCTGCAGGTATCAACATATGGGTACCATTCTGGTTGTTTTGGTTTACACCTGATCTGTGCATGAGCAATTCATTTGTTTGAATGGCTCTGACAGTAATTGCATTCAATGAGTTTAATATTTTTATATATGAGACCCTTTGGCACTATTCTCACATTATATTCATAACAATTAATTGCAGTGTATCACCATATACAGATGAGGCCAAACAGCACCTTTAATTTTTCTGCTCTCCCTGTAGGTGTTTCTGTGTTGTGTGCTCATCATACACTTTTGTTTCAAGATACTATTTTTTATTGATTTTGATAGCATCTACTACTTCTTTTTACCATGTCTGCTTCAACTCTCATGGGTGAGTCATATTATCCATCCCAGACATAATCATTTTTAGACCACTTTTGTTAAATCTGTAGTAGTTAATGTTGTTTTGCTGTATTTATAGTAGTAAAGAATTTGAACACCTGCAATATTCAAACACAAAAAAACAATTAAATAATTTTTCAGATTGCTATGTGCATATCAGAGTCATAAATTCATGTCATGTATCCAAAATTACACAAGATGCTTAGACTCTGTGAGGAAGATCTGGTGGTTATGTTATGCCATTCCTTTTTGCTGCTACTTGTTTGTTTACATTTTTGGCTAGTGGCTTCTAAGCAGAATATACTTCCATAACCTTTCCATAAACAAGGCATTTTAGGAATGGAAAAAAGCCACAATGCCATTTGCATGCACTGTATTTGACTGCATGATATGGGGATTTTATTTGTTATACTATCTGTGGGTTCATAGACAAAAGTTGGTCTGATGTTGTCAAGGTATGTGTGCCAACAACCACAATCAAATAGAAGTGACACCATTTTAACTGTTATGGCTCCAAGTAAGAGACACATTTCCTTGGTGCCTTGATAATATACCTCAATTCCATAGTTTTCACATCTCAACAAATAACTCATCTCACTATGTCACTTCAAAAATCTTGTATTTCAGACACAGTGCTCTGTACACAGCAGCGCTGTTGCCCAAATGAGTGTGCTTCTTCAGCATACCTGGGTTAGTATTGATTAGCTTGAACAAATTATTCCCAGATGTCAGGAAAGGATTAGAGAAAAACAGAGCTCTTCTGCTCCTCTCTGCTGTTTGTGGTTGGATACCATAAATAGGCTGACAATTGCCAGTATATTCCCATTGAGACTGTTCATACAGTGCACCAGCCTCATATGACAGGGTCTGGAGAAGGCAGCTGGTAAGGTCACTTCAGAGAGCATTCACATTGGAGGACTGAAGTATTCTTGTCCATCAAGGAGCCTTTCCTTGGCTCTGAAAATACTCTGTAGTAAAATAATCACCTTAAGTGTCTCTGTGTGCTTACCAGCTTTAAATGGAATGTAACTGCTCAAATGTTTTGGTGGAATCACAAAGGGGTTTTTTTATAGACATTTCCCAGGTAACAAAAAGAAGCCATAAATAAAACCCATTAGTTTCTCTAGCAAGCCAGTTATATCTGAACTTTTGTCTCTCTAATATTTAATACCACATACTGCATAAATACAGTGCAAGCAATGTTGTGTATGTACATGATTTGTACACTATGACAGCCAACAAACATGCAGCAGCTTTTTTTAAAAAAAACCACACTATTAGTTGAGTTGTATTGGGTTGGCCAAAAGGTAATTGCATTTTTTTTAAATAGATGTGCATACATGTCTTAAAATATAACTAACTTCATTTTAAACCACAAATTCATTGTGTAACTTGTGAAATTAACAAGTTTGACAACTTTGTCAAACTGACAAGCTTGTTTTAGAAAAAGAAAGTTCACAATTTCATTAACATTTATTTGGCGTTGATTTCAAAATGGATAATCAAAAGGAACGTTTTCATCATATTTTGCTTCAGACAAGGAAAAAACACTGTGCAAGCTCATAGAAAGTTCCTTGATGTGTGTGGTAAAGATGTCTTAAAACTACAACAGTGTCAGAATTGGTTAGCTGAATTTCTGTCTGGAGATTTTGGTGTTAAAGGTGCACCATGCTCAGGAAGGCCAATCAAAGTTGATAACGACTATGTAAGGCATTGATCAACTACTATCGATGTTTAATGACACAAGAGATTGCTGATAATCTTAACATATTGAAATTGAGCATTGAAAACCATATAAAATAACTTGGATATATTAGGAAGCTTGATATTTGGGTACCACATGAGCTCAAAGAAGTTCATCTCGCTAAACACTCCGACATCTGTGATTCTCTCTTGAAACGTGAAGAAAACAATCCATTTTTGAAACGTATGATAGAAGTGATGAAAAATGGATCATCTGCAACAACAATGATGAGCAAAAAAGATCATGGAGAACCAGCTCAAAGCACTTCAAAAGCAGATATTCGTCAAAGGAAGGTTATGCTGTCAGCCTGGTGGGATTTCAAAGGTATTGTGTATTTTGCAATGCTTCCAAGGAACCAAACCATTAGTTTGGATGTGTACTATCATCAGCTGAATGAACTAAATTATGCCATCAAGCAGAAGCAATGAGGCTGGTGAAGGGACTAGAGGGAAAGCCTTATAATGAGAGGCTGAGAGAGCTGGGGTTGTTTAGC
>NW_010187475.1:0-614 GCF_000695765.1 Mesitornis unicolor | reverse complement strand
GTCACCATCCCTGGAGGTGTTTAAGGCAAGTGTGGATGTGGCACTTAGTGCCATGGTGTAGCCAATGTGGTAGTGTTAGGTCACAGGCTGGACTTGATCTCAGAGGTCTTTTCCAGCCTCAATAATTCTGTCATTCTGTGATTCTGTGAGTTGGTGAATCACAAAGGTGTTAAGTTTCTCCATGATAATGCTAGACCACAGACAAGTTTGGTCACTCGTCAGAAGTTGTTGTGGCTTGGATGGGATGTGTTACCACATCCACAAGACCTGGCACCATCATTTGTTATTTGTTTAATAAAATTATTTTTTCCCATGAAAAATTCACCTTTCATTTACCCAGAAAGAAATGCAATTACTTTTTTGGCCAACCCAATAAAATGAACAGAGAGGGAGTAAGCATTGAAAAAAGTGGAGATATGTCTCAGTTTAGAGTCATTCCGTTGCTGTACATATTACCTAGTTGCAGACATGGGAGAATTGCACAGTAATGGGAGTATTTTTGTGAACTGACATTCCGTATTTCCTCCGCTGAATTGTAAGAGATGCTGGACCAATACTGTGTTTTCTGATAAAGTTCACTGCAATAAGTTTTTTAAAGCTTTCAAGTATCACAG
>NW_010187474.1:42402-64461 GCF_000695765.1 Mesitornis unicolor | reverse complement strand
GAGCTGCTCCGGCGTCTCCCCTCCCTCGGGAGAGCCTCTTGGGCAGGCGCTGCGAGCTCAGGCCCGGGAGTTGTAAGAAAACACACCCGCAGTCGGCTGTGCGCCTTCGCTGAGCGATTCCAGCGGGGTGCGGGCTCCTGTTTTAGTGAGGGGAGGAACTGGAGGCGTCCCCTCTCTTATCCTCTGTGAAGAGATCACTTTGTACCGATTTAAGAATCTTTGCAGGATTAAGTTAAAGCAGGTTGAATATGAGCAACTTCCAGTGTGTTTTATGCTCGGCAGTAGCGAATGCACATGAGGGCTCGGAGCTACTTCGTTTTCAGAAAGCCGATACTGATAAATTTCTTGCGGTGATGGTGCTTTCCAAACGGAGGGACCGAAGATCTGTTGTCCTAGAGACTGTACAGGCAAGCAACAAAGAGCACTTTGAGCTTTGCAAGACAGACTGCACCAGAAAATTAAGTTAACTTGTATTTGACCTTTTTGAAAAGCATTGATATTTAAAAAAAAAAATCCAAGCTGTCTAAAATAATGGTATTCTTAGATGTCTCACGTGGGACAGTTCCCTGAAAAAAAGTACAACTTAATGAGGAATATTTAAAGGGACATTTATGTCAGCAAGTGCTGTCAGGGTTGGCTTTTTTTTGGTTTGTTTTTTTTTGTTTGTTTTTTTTTTTTTTTCAAATTAATTCTTAAAGCCTCTACAACGGAATTATTTGGGTATAAACTAGCTCTATAGATCGCTTACTGGAACAAAGTACTTGCAGTCTATGTAAGTGATATTTGGATGACTGCAATTAAACTTCTTAGAAGGGACTGGTGATGGCCTTTACCTAAGTCGCTGTTGCTTCAATGCACAGCTTCATATCCAAGAGGGACCTGTTTATCTTTTTTGGAGGACTGAGGTGTTTTTTCTGAATTTGTCATAAATAGGATATCTTTGAATTGTCTTTAATTAGACATCTGAGCCTACCGTCTTTTGTTTTTAATCTGTGCTCTGAATTTTCACAAACAGTGCATCTTTATTTGCTTAACAGTCATCTTAGAGCTGTTATTATGAATCCTAAGTGTCTAACACTTTAGAATCTGGCTGTTTTATACACATATGAACTGTTTTCCAACATGCTGTGATCCAAAATAAATTCAGTATTTCACTTGTTAAAAGCTTAACTAATGGTTAGTATTGCAGATGGTTTAACAAGGCATCAAATATTTATATTGCAGCACTTTGTGAAGCAGCATATTAGAATATAACATTTAATTAACATTACTGTTAATAAAGTAACACAGAGTTAAATGTTAATACATGATCACTTAAGTCTTTTCAGAGTTTTCAGATTTTACATCCTTCCAGTGTGTGTCATGCTGCCTTGCAATGTATGAAATAGCAATGGATGATAATTTTTGCTATATAGAATTAGGTGATGGTAAAGATGGTACTTTTACTTAGCTTTTATTAAATTTCCTTTCAAAAGATCTGAACTTTCCTAGGAATTTACATAAAAATATTTCTTCAGTAGACTGATTTAGCCACCTTAGTAATCTGCAGGAATTACTCAGGCCATTGAGGAGTGTCAGGCGAGGCAGCTTTCATTACCACAGAAATACGTGATGTGAAGTAGTAAAAATGTGGTGTGGATGTTAGTGTTGATACCGAGGGTTACGGACACAGAAAGCTTAATGTAGTCTGAAGTTCATATGCAGCCATATATTTTCCCATGTAAATAGTTATATTTTCATAACACTTCCATTTGCTGCTTTTTAATTAAAATATCCTGCTATAGTTTGAAGTTGCAGGCTTTAAAAAAAATCCTGTGGCATTTTTAGATGCAAATTCTGTTATAATGTCTCCTCAAAGTCTGGATCTTAACATCAAATGCAAACATCTGTAACTACCTGTTTCAGCTATTTTTTTTCTCCAGGTTGCACTTCTGATTGAGTGCATTCCAGTTAAGTGTTAGGCTTTTAGAGCACTGAAGGCTAAGGTTTCAAACAGCCTGCTACTTCTTAGATAACAGGATTCATATTTGTATTTGTATGTCATGTTTAAAATTCTTCCATGTTCCAGCAACAGGCTTTTTTTTAAAGTATTTTCTTAATGTGACGAGTAGTGTTGCAGAAAGCCTTGAAATTACGGTGTTTGGAACACTGTAGAGTAGTTATTACTTCGGTCATTCATCAGAAAACCTCAAGACTTTTTGTAAATATTAATTAAATACTGTTGTATTGTTTTCCTTTAATTAACTGGCAAAGAGAGGCATTTGTATATTTAAAAAGGTTTGCTTGTGTGTCTGTGGTAGAAAACTCATTTGGCAGAAACAGTTTATACTGTGGTTTAAAATCAGGTATGCTGGCAAAAGTATTTTTTTAGTGTGATTATCTACTTCAGAGCTTTCTTTAATACAGCAGTTCTGACAAAAGAGGTGTTTTATGTACTCATCCTCCCCTCTGCAATCCTAATGGAGCTGTATGACAAAATGTTTTAGGTAAAGTTCAGACTAAAGTATGAAGCAGAGCTCTAAACAAAAAGAGGAAATTATAACTACGTGAGTAGTTTATGTACCAGGCTATACTGATGTAACTTTTGGGGTTGGTTTGGTTTTGTTTGTGTTTGGTTTTTTTTAACTGGAGGTGATAAACTATGTATGTCTATTGGTAAAAACTTGTTTTATACTGCAAGGGTGTAATTGCATGCTAATACGAAGCTGTGTGGGAAGAAAAAAAATGCTGTAACTCTCAAAGCTTGCATCAGTTAAATTAGAAAGCAAACAGAGATACAATTAGTAATGCACAATTGTACAAGGAATGCTTCTGTTCTGTGAAGCAGGAAATACAGAAAGGTCTAATCTTGCACACGACTTTTTTTGGCACAAAAAGGATGTGATGTTGCATTTCTTTGTAGATAACTGCCAAGCCACTGGGTGTTTGGGTGCAAGGTGCTTGCAGACACCAGCCAGTTTCATTCTTGAGGAGCAATACTCACTTGGGAAGGGAGTCAATGGTGTGCGTAGTCTAGGGGCTTGCTGGCAAGAAACATGATCAAGTATAGATTGATGATTTGGACCTAGGTCTCCTTGTTTCTCCTTGTTGAAAGAATAGGTGAAAGGGATTTTTCTTTTTTTTTCTCCCTAGCATGGTGTGAAATTCTGGAGACTTAAACCTCTGATCTTCATGTTTATTTTTGGCCGACTTGGCCTATTCCTATTCATGTTAAGTATTAGACATTTGAATAGCACCTGTAATATGCCCTTTTCATTGTAGAGCGGAGCTCGGTGGCTTGTCTGTGGGTTATGGAGTCTAGTAGGTGGCATGGTGTTTAGATTCTTTTGTGGATCTAATTTTGCTTTCTTATAAGATGCCAAATAATTAAATACAAAAATGTAATTGTTTCAACATACCTACAGTGATTACTGGTACATAAAGATCACCTCAGTGCCTTGTGTTTCCTTAAATGATTTGCCTATTGCATCATGTGTCTGTTGGCCATAATTATCTTCTAAAGAAAAATAATGAGTAAGAAACAGTTAATGTGGTTTTATGTGAACATTTTTAATACTTGATTTTGCCTCTAGTCTTTAATTTTTATTTTCTTTTTCCCCTAGGACTAGAGGAGGATTGACGGTTGATACTTGTGTTGGTGCAGCTCGTGGTTGTTAATCATAAACTTTAGTATCTGAATTCACTATACTTTATCAGTGTAGGCAGCAAACAATTGTTTATTGTTCTAACAACAGAATAGATGATACATAGATAGAAATTCTGGAAAATTACAGTTCTTAAAAAAAATAAGATAGAAACCAAACGATGTTTCATTTTTGTCTTGCATCAGGATTCATCTTCTGGGGAAACTGTTGGAAGGTCGTACATGGTTATTTGGCCATGACATGATTCAGTAGATTCTCAGATACTCTTTTTTGGGGAGAGTAGTAAGAGAGTAAGTAGCTTAGAACCAGGAACAATTTCCGGTAAGAATGTATTAAAAGTGTTAGGACAGTTAAGTCGTCCTTTACAAATGGTATTAGGAATACTCAGGTGTGGTAAATCTAAAATTATGTGAACCATCAACTGTTATATGAATAGTCAGTGAGAATTGTCTGATTTTCATTGTGTGGAGTTGTTCAGTGGTATCTTCAAGCTCTCCAGTAGGTTGAATTCAGCAAAACTGAAAACCTTTGATAACTGGGAAGTGCCAGTGAAACCTCAGCATCTGCTCTTTGACCTGGCAATGGTGCTGGGAGGTGACTGCATGCATTCCAAGTCTGTTTCCAAGGATAAGTGTATATCTTTGAAGTCAGAAAGGAGAGGCTGAAAAATAATATTCATTTAGGTACCAGCAGTATTGAGTGGAGCTATGAGTACAAACGTGTGTGGTCAAAGGAGGACAGTGTATACTAGTGCCTGAAAGAGTCACTTTGCATTTCAACAGCATATTATAAAGATTGCCAGTGATATATGTGTGCGCTGTTGTTGGCAGTGTGACTTGGAAAGTGGCATAGCTGTGACTTACGTTTAATGAGACGTATTCCAAAGAGCAATGAAACTTCAAAAGTTTACCTTGTTCAAGGATGAAGGCAGGTAAACTATAACTTACGATGCCTTGGTGGAAACACTGTTGAGAGAAATTACTTCACTTCCAATGTTTCCCTTCTTCTGTCCATTTCCCTGGAGCTATATCTTGACCTTGGTTTGGGTAGAGAGATCAGCAGAGTCAGAGCTCATCTGAATATTCAAATATAAACCCAAGTGTTCTTTTAACTGGGATGATCTTCACAATTAAGGTCAAGGAAAGTAGTATGTTTTGGTAATGCCTCCTCTGTTAATCACTTATTTAGAAGCTGGTGTTCAGCGTGGCAGAGGAGAAATCTAGGGAGGGAAGCACGTTTTTCTGCATGGTGATTGTCCTCCTGAGTTAAATTCTTCAGCACAGCAGATACTATGACAACTTTTTTGTGCACCTCTGTGTATAAAGCTGAGACTTGACCTTAATATCAGATCGTGCAGTGTTCCTGCAGTGTTGTGATTGAGAACTTGTGGTTGCTCTTGTTTGTATTGTTTTATCAAATTGCCATTGTCTTGTCAGCTATTCTGAATTAATACGGTTCACCCTGGCTGAGAAAATTTAAGAGCTGCTTTTGTAGAAAAAGCGTGTTACAGATAACTGTATTGTGCTCCATAGAAATTAACTGTGTGTCTTCTCTTAGCTAAGAGGATGTGTTGCTAATTCCTCTGGTATGTCCAATTTTCTGAATGTTTTTTCATCTCTGAAGGCAGAACTCGTACTCCTGGGTTAATCATCCAGAGATTTCAAACAGATAACGGTTTGGTTTGCATTGGATTGGTTTGCATTATATTGATTGTACTTCTTACGTCCGTATGTCCTTGTTATCAGGGAGCAAATCTCTTCTTCCTGGTGTCTGAAAGGGCGTATGATCTTAGCAGATGAACTTAGTCCTGTGTTAGTGGGAGGATATAGCATCAGTGGACATCACGTGCTCGCTGCAGAATCAGTTCCTGTATGATCAAGTGGTGATGGAATTGCTTAGTGCTGCTATGTGGTGACGTTTATATTTTGTTTGCATGGTATTAGTTCTCATATTCATATGTGGGAGAGAAGGGAAGTGAGTTGAAATGGAACTGGATATATGTATTTAAAGGTGGTGATTGTTTTTGTAGGATTATTAAAGCCAACATAATCCAAGCTCTTACAATTTCATTTTTTTTTCCCCAGTAATCAAGATGTGTTCTAAATTAGTAACCTAATTACTAGGAGGAATTAGCACACTGTCTTTAAGTGAAGTAAGAGCTGATCAGCTTGGCATTGTCGTGTGCAGACTGTCTAAGTGACTTACGAGCCCAGCAGTATTGGTTTTGACCAGTGGAACAGTTTGTTTTACATCTTTATTTTATTAAGAATATAAACATCACTAAAAATTAATTTGAGCCTAAGTTCTTATTAGTTTTGTAGACATTTTCTACTGAATTATCTATTTAATTCTTGCCTGTTCATAGATTATTCATCCAGTGTGTAGTGATTTTGTCTGAAGACTTTAACCATTGGCATCAACCACTTCCTGACAAAGTGTGTTGCTTCAAGCCGATATGATGAGGACTGGCTAGAACTCTGAAAGGCAAGTTACTTGGTTTCAGTGGAAAGAGAAGAATAGTGGCGATCTGAGGTTTCCACACTCAGGTGGACAGTTGTTTACTTTTTAGCCTACTTAAATTTCTTCTTTCTTCATTGGCTCATCAAGCGGGATGTAAGGAGTAAGGACTGAAGGTCCTTTTCCAAGGAAAGCTAGGAATCCAAACAAGTAAATGTCACTTGTCCTTCCTCCCAAAAGTAAAATTCTGAGCATGGTTTTAAGATAACAGAACAGGCAGAAAGCTATTAAAGACTGGTGATTTTGATATATTTTGTTGGTCATTACTTTCTTTAACCTTTTGCCAATTTTCAAATAAGGAGAGTAACTTCAAAATGAAGTTCAACGAAGAGCTGTTTCTTCTTGACAGAAAAGGAGAACTGTGCATCTAATTATATGATGTTTTGAAGCAGCATTTAAGAGTTGTTTTGGCTTACTGCTGATAAAGTAATTTTTAGGTTAAACTACTTTTTTCATATCAGTGTCTTACTTAGACTAGTAAGCTTAGTGCTGTTAGGGAGTAGTCATATGATCAGTTCTGAATAGTCATGATATATTGTTTTTCCGTACATCTTTCCTGGTTTAGTATGAATTTCTTACATTTTTGCTGCTGCTTTTTTGGCAAGCATGTATTGGGATGATTAGATGTCTGTGAAGTGTAATAAAATTGGACCAGACTCCTGGTTTCTGTAGAACTGTTGAGAAAGTTGTCTTTAACCATAGTATCAGTTTGCTATGCTTTATGTACTGTGAGTGACAGCCAGAAAGCCAACAAAATGCTAAATGTGTCAGGAAAGGCATCAAGATGACAGAAGACATCATACTGCAGCTGTGCAAAGCCCTGCTGTCTTCACTGTTGTGTACAATTCAGGTCTCTGCATTTAAAGGAAATATATAACAGATTAAAAAAAACAGAAAAGGGCAGTAAAAACAGTCAAAGAATGGAGCCTTGCAGGAAGACACTAGAAAGACTGGAACTCTTCAGTTGGAGGGGTATGTGATGGACATGTTAGGGGGAAAAAAAAGCCAGAGAGTTTGTGGATCTTACAAATGTAAGATTCAGTTGATGAAAATGGTAGGTTTGAAACAGATAAAAGAAGCTGGTACTTCATATACTAGATGATGGACTAATGACGTTTATTGCCATAGGAGTTTGGACGCAACCAGGATCAGCATGCGTAAAAAAGGAGTTATACAGGTTACCAAACAGCAGATCCATTGACAGAGATATTTAATGGTTCATGATTCAATGGTCAGGGATATACCATCTGATGTCCTTGGACAGTAGCACTTCTGGATGCACGAGTTATCCCTAAACAGCGTGTCTAGTTGCCACTGCATTTGATGGACCATTGGTCTGACTCAGTAGGGCACTTCTGTGGTGTTATCCTGAACGGCCAGAAAGCATGTTTTACACCTGACTGAAGTTTGTTCTGTGACAATGCAGTAGGTTATCTGAACCTGATACTGTGCTGGCTGCACTGCGCTGCAAGCATGTAACAAGCTGGTTTTTTTGGAGGGTGGTTGGTTTGTTCTTAAAAAAGGGGGGAGTGAAAAGCTGGAAAATCTCAGCAAGGCATTAACAAAATAATACAAAACACTACAATAATACACTAACTGTGAAGTCCTCTACAAAAACTGTCATATTAAGTCTCATTTGGGATTCTGTGTTGATGGCTTAGGTAACAGAGGGTGGGCCCTCTGTTATAAACGCATCTGCTTGATGCCGAACTCACAATTTGGATTATGTACTTGTTTGGAAAAGCGAAGAAAACTTAGAAGCTAAAAACCTCAGTTAAAGGTGGGTGGGAGGGGACAATCTGCAGAAGTGAACAGTTAGGCCTGCTTGTTGTGTACAAGCTCTTTTTGAAGCCTTGAGTATGGCTTCCATGACTGATCAGTGGTTGTTCTTAATGTATAAGCCTTATATGAAGTAAAGTGTTGTATGTGTTTAGAATCCTAATAAAAAGGACTAGGGGGATAACTGTATGGTACAAATTTGAAGAGTTTTACGTAATAATGAAGTCTGAAATACCACTACTGTAGTAGTAAAATGTTAAATATTTGCATATTTTTTTTAATTTAACAACTTGGGTTGCAAACTTGAATTTATATGTACTTCATCCCCTCAGCCAGTTCTTATTTCTCTTGGTGAGAGCTTTGTACAGCTTTTCCTTCTGTCAATATTTTTAAAGTTTTTTTCTATACAAATATTAAATGAATGCAGCTGCATACCTAAGTGACTGGGTAGTGAATGTGGTCTAGTTTGTACTCTCTCTTAAGTGCATGCTCTTGTTAAATCTTAGAAAGATATTTAATGACGTTCTTTTGGTATTACGTGTGTTAGTGCTCCTTATAGCTCCTGGAGTTGGGACTTCATGTGACAATTAAAATTCCATGCAAAACCTCAGTTCTTGATTTCTTAAAGCTAATTTGAAATTGAGTATTCAGCCTTTAAGGTACATAACATGACTAATCAATGCCTGTGAAACTTAATTACTGATTGTTTAACAGTTCACATTGTACTTCTGACACTATTTTGGCGAGAGTGAGGTTTTTATTCTTGGATGGATTTGTGTCAAGTGGCACATAGGATTGGGGCTACTTTAGAAGAAATGTAATTGATTGCAACTATAGCTCTAGGAAACCTTGCCAGATTTGTGATGTCAGTTTATCTTTCCCTGCTCAGCTTCTCTGCTCTAGTTCATCATTTGCAGAATTAGCAGGAGCGGCTTTTTGTCAGTCATTTCAGTTAATGGTATAATATCTGACCCAAACTAAGATGCTCGTCTTAGCTCTGAAGTGGCTGAGGTGTCAGCACATGCTCCCTTCTGCGAACTCTACTTTTGGGATCAGTGACTTCTGATGAGAGCAGAGTCTACAGCTGAGGATAGTAACTTAATCTGCTACAACAAGATTTGCTAGAGCTTGTCTATCTGTCAACATCTTTAATTTAAGCTTGCTGTCCCTTCAGCTCGATGTCTTACGCAGTCTTATTTTTCTTCTTTATTTGAAAAAAATAACACAAGTAGAAATTATTTGCCTTATTTTATGATGTCTTTGCAACAAATTCCACGTCTAACTTCCGACTCATACTTGGAGAAACCCATGAATGATCAAGCATATTATTGCTGAGCATTACACCATTGCAGATATCAAGGATTCATATATCATTATATTAGGATAATCTTAGAGGTATATTTCTGGAAAATTTTATTGGCAGGTAAAATTTACTCTGGCTTTGGTTTCCAAACTTGCAGTGTAGAACCGTGCAGAAATGCACTGATCAATTCATTGTACACCACTGCAGGATGTGCAGAACCGAAAGCAAAGTAGAGATGGTAAAAAATGGCAAGACCTATTGCACAAAGTCAGACTAAAATACTCTGCATGTGAGCTATTTGAATGGGTGCTTGAAGTTCAGAGGAATAAGAAAGCATTAGAAAGTATGTTTATGGGATTAGCATGTTAAAACTTGAAAGTTCTCTAATAAATACCCTTCTGTATTCAGAATTCTAGAACTGGTCTTGAAAGAATATAGGTCCATACTTAAAATTATTTGGGTTAGTGGAGCGTGAAGATGTTAATAAGTCTTACTGACCTCAAATAATAGTTTCTGATTACAATACTGAATCTGTTAGGTGACATTTTTCCTGGAACGTATTTTTAGTGTGTGAAGGTTGACTAAGTATATCTCATTTCATAAAGTTGAATTCATCAAGAACAAAAAGGTTGTGAGTGCTGATTCTGTTGGATGTTTTTCTATGGATAAATCTGAGTAAATCGTTTTTCTAATATAAAATGGCAGCTGGCTTCAGGTTGCGAATATCATCCCAGATAGATAAATATCTTCCAACTGATTGGTCGATCAGAGAAGGGCATATGAAGCTTTTGGTTCAAGTTCCAAAACTCCTGGAAGTGATGGATGAAGTCTTACCATCTGTGGGATACCCAGAACTTCCCAAACTGGGGGATACCTGAACCTTCCCAGATTTGCTCTATTTCTGCTTTGCAAAAATATATTTTGTTATTGCAGGCATTGTAGTCTTGATAATGCTGGAACAAAATTCTCTCTCTGCACTGCTGAGATGATTTGCAGTCTCTGGGGACCAGAGAACTACAACTCCTCTCAAGTGCTTTCTTTAAGTTGTATGGAATAAAACTTGTTTTATTTAACTCTCTGGCAAACAGATATGCCAGAAGGATGAAATGGTTGCTTTGATTTCAAAAGTTGTAAATTTCTGCATCTTTAAAGCAAAGATTGTAGACTTGACTTGGAAAATTGAATGGATTATTTTAAGTACTTGAGTTCCTGGGTGATTCATCTGTTGTTTCCACTAGCAATCACTAATGGCTGCTGCATTAATTATTTTCAGGTTTTCAAATGGATTTAAGGTATAGCCTGACCTAAATTGCATTGTAATAGCTCAATTTGAAGTGAGGAAAAAAATGGACAATAGATAATCTACATCCCAACATTTGTTTCTGTTTCTTAAGTAGCTGATGGTAAAAGTAATGATAAAATTTAGAAACTCTGTCAAGAGTTAGATATACCTGTTTTGATTTGCCTCACTAACTCAGTTGGTCGATTTGGCACTAAAGATTAAACTCGGTGACCAGCCTTGCCAGTTGATAGCTCTAAGTGATTGGCCTGTGAACAGTGTTGCAGCTCTTGTTCAAGAGGTCAGTGTTTTTCTAGCATTATTTGAAAAACCGACTGTTTTATATGCTCAGGTTTCAAGCAAAATTATAAAGTCACCATAGTGTTCTTGGCTTGTTCAAGGAAAGTCCCTGCTTTTTTGGTTGGTTGGTTATTGCTTTGGTTGGTTTGTTCCCTTCCCTACTGAAAAAAATGTCGGTATTAAATGCTTCCTTAGGGCAAGAACCTATGTTTTCACTCTGCAAAATTAGAAAACATCTCAGAACCTTGGGTTTTTTCCCTAGCATAGCACAGAGTGAATGTAACAAGTGCTCAGAGGAGTGGTGGAAAAGAAGGTGATGTGCAGAGCTGCTAATGAAAAGCCTCTGTCTGTGAGATGTTAGTATGAGAATTGGAGGAGCTGCTTTCTGGTAAGGTACCAGTGCTGTTCACAGTGCACCTGCTGGGTTAGAAGTCAGGCTAACGTCTTGGTGTTTTTAGAAAACTAGTACTGCATATCTCTGCTACCCTCTTTTGAATTCTAGGCTTAGATGAACTCTAAAGCACAAAGACTTGTTTTTGTACGTCTGGTAAGTGGAAAATAGAGGACTGTAGCAGCTGCTGTTACTTTTTGAACTTTCTTATTATAACAAAATATTTCCAAACCTGATTTTACTGGCCTAGAATGTGGTGCTTCAACTGACAGTTAAAATTCTGCATTAGTAGTATTTTCAGTCTACTCAGCTTTGCTTGATAGACAGTATTAAATGGCTTCATGACTAGAGTATGTGGTATCTGTAGGAACAACAGTTGCATGTTCTTAGTGAGTAAAAGAGTACATTTGAAAAAAAGTGCCACTAATGATAGATAATTTAAAATAGTCTGCAACAATTCAGGTAGATATCAAAAAAGTACTGCTTAAATCTCAGCCTTATTTGCGTGACGTTATTAGATTGCATTCTAATCAGTGCTATAATTCGTACTTTTGTCAGTGCCCGCAAACTCCCATTTGTGAGACCCAAAAATGCTAATCCTAGTCGTAAATCCACATTTGTAAATGTCTTCTGAAATCAAGAAAGCAGACAGTGTTCATTGCCATCCTGATTTTCATCTGACATGCAGAGTAAACGTGTCTCTTAATTTCTTTCTGTTACCTTTGGGTACTTCTGTGCTCCTGAATCATTTTTTGCTGATCATGCAGCACTGTTCTGGAGTGGTTTGGATTTTATTTGTTCTTTCACTTAAATACAAGACCACATGGAATTTTCTTGTACACGTTTATCTGATTTTTTTTAATAAACTGACTCCTCTATGCCCAATAAAAGTTAGCAACAATTTACCTTTTAAGAATCTGTAACTCATCAAAAATTGTGATCATTTTGGTGATAAAAGAGACCACACTTTTATGTGCAGATGATCTCAGAGCTCTTTGCTACTGAGATTGGGAGGTATCTTTAATTTATTAAATTTAATTTATTAAAGAAATTAATTTAATTTATTAATTTTAGAATTTAAGAAAAAAAGCACCTTATGCTCCTAGTGTTATGGTTATTTTTATCTAAAGGATTAGTGTAGTAATGGACCTGTTAAAGGCTAATTTACTGGAGGCTTTATTCTGTAACCCAAAGTAGAACTGCCAAATATGCAGCTTACATTCTTAGATAAGCTTAATTATGGGAAATTTGGCTCTAGGGTTTTGAATTTAATAGCAGTTTCTCTTCAGTTGGATGGCATCAGTGTGTTCTTAGGAAGCTCAAACTTGTAAGAAGTTTGTTCCAGATAAGTCGATACTGTGATTCTTGTGGAATGAAACTAAACAATGATTAGTGAAGATGCTGCTACCTGGAGTGGCCAGAAATGACGCTGTTTAAAATTTCTGTCATCAGGATTATTTGGGGGGACAGGGTTCTTGCTTTGATTTGAAAGTACCTGATGACTGAGTTCTAAATGTTGGGACAATCAAGTGTGGTGGTGTTTTCAGCTGTGTTGGTGTAATGCATATGAACGTGTTTGCATCACTGGTATGCAGAACTTGTACAAACTTAAATCTTTAGGTGTAAGGGGTTGGGTGTGTGATTGATTCTTCTGAGTATTGCTCAATAACTCTTTTGAAAGTATTCTTAGTGTTCAGTGCCCTTTTGTGTAATACCTATAGAATTTACTTCACTAAGTGGTGAAATGCAAAGATATCCTGCATTCGTCAGTTGAAGATCTTCTTCCTCTCTTCCTATTTCCCGTTACGAAATACCTGAATTCCTGAGATCTGACATCAGCACCAGGAAGAAAACTGTTGTAGAGATATTTCATTATCTTGAATCCATTAGGTGTTGATTTAACTTAATTTTTGTGCACAGTCATATCAGATAGAAGTGATGTCCAACTGATGTCTTATCTCTTGTGTACTTTTCTGTTGAGAAACTTGTTTCAGGTTTTATAACAGGAAAAAAGAACACATGAAAGGTAAAGTGGGACAAATGAGTGAATTTTGAACTAGTGCAGAAAACTAGGAAGACTGACTGGCTGTTCCTGCATTGTGATTTTCATTTTCTATTGCTGTTACAGTTTTCTTTATTGTAGTGGGTAGTAGTAGGTAATAAGAGTTTATGGAACTAGTTTTTTGTCAGACACTTCAGAAAGTTTTAATGATGGGGCAAAATTTATGGTGTATTTTGTTTCGTTTTTTTGAAGAGTAAGTGTGTACTTGTTCATACAGGCAAGTATAGGTTAACGTACCTTTCACTGTTTATCCATTTCACTGGCACAGAATATTCAAGATGGTTGGGATTTTTTTTGTTTAAGAAGTAAAAATTGAGCGTTCAGCTTTCAGATCTCAAACTAAGGGAGGAAAAGGTTGTTTTTAACGCTACGATTTGAACAGTCATATTCGGCTTGATTAGTGTAAGAGTTGAGAGGAAACACTTCCTCAAGTTGAAATGCTGTGTTGGAAGTTCATTGTACTGGAAGATTCAGCCCATGCTTTTGGGCAAAGGAGTGCTGTGTTCCACCACTCTGCTGCATTCCACCTTCCACCATCATTCCTTTCTGCTGCATTCCGCCTTCCTAGGTGTGGAATCTTTGTTCCTTAGCATGATTTGAGAGTTCTGTGGAGGGACTTTCATCTCTAATCTTACCAGTATTTTTCTCTGACGTTTATAGTGGTGTTTAATATCTTGTCTCAAGTGTTGACATGGTTTTCTGGACAGAGTTATTGCATCGCTACATACGAAATAAGTTTGTCTGTCTTCACATGGAAGAGCCTTGCATTACTGTGAATTTATCACAATTTTCTAATGTTTTCTTAATAAAAAAGAGCATCTGCTTTAACAAGGTTTCAGAAACAGAATGTACTTTCTTTGATTCAGCAAAAGAGTTGATCTCTATAGCCACAGTACTTACATTCTTGAATTCAGTTTGCAGAAGTATGTTCCTGTCAAGGTTTTATCTTAGTTTGTGTAACTGATTACTAACATCAGGCCCAAGAGTCCACTTATGTTTATTAACAGAGAAAGAGAGAGAGTGTTTTTATCAGGTACCAGAAGGTCTTTACTATTATGGGTTTATAGTCTTTGTGAAGCTTTCACTTTTATGAAGTCTGGTAATTTAGTTTTTTTATGAAACATCTTATTTTCTCATCCTATAGTGAAATTTTGGTAATACCTTACATAAAGTATTTTTTCCTACAGATTTTCCTTCTGACGTGCTTTAAGTTGCAAGAGAGCGTAAGTTTGTTCAGCAGTCTTGCCTTACAGTATGACCAAGGAATCAAAATGAGTTCTTCAGTCGTGGTTGGCATTGTTCTGCTAGCTTGAGAAGATCTTTGTGATAAATATTGGGAAGGCTTGAAATAAAGGTGATTTGTAGTTTTTTTCCATTTCCAAGTAGTTGCCCATATGTGAATGCCGTTGTATAGGTATAGGTATGCCCGAGGTAGGCATACTTTTATTGCCATTAGTGTTCCACCAGGAAGTGTACCATTTTATGCCTTCTCCTGCAAGCACTCAGAAAACTAAGTTTTCTCTCTTTTACAATGGATAGCAGTAAAAAACAAAAACAACCCCACAAAAAAAAGCCTCAAACAAACAAAAAACCCAAAAACCCCACCAAACAAAAATACCCTCACACAAACAAAAAAAACCCCACCACCAAACCGAAGATGTCTCGGGTTATGCCTGTCAAGTGAAACCAATAGGTTCTTTAACTGTGTTGTTTCCATGATCAGGAAGAGAGGTGCAGGTACTTGTAAGTGTGTGGTTGCTGCTTTGTGGTAGGGTGTTTCTGCCCTTTTTTTTTTTTTTTTTTTGGAATGGAAAGCTCTTTTAAAATCAGTAGCTGTTAATGAGGGGTTTTTTTGCAAAGGAAGTGGATGAATTTATAGAATATAGTTTTGTGCAATGCAGTTCCATTGGAGTTGGCTCTCTGCTGCCAGTGGGGGCAGTTTCTGCTTCTCTGTCCTCACCTCTTTACCTCCCTTGTCTCAATCTTTTTCTCCTGCCTCTTGTGCCAGTCCTGTCACCGTTGGGATTATTGTGAGCTGTTTTAGCATGCCACTTCAACCAGACACAAGCAAACAAAAACGTTTTGTACCATTCTACAGTCTTGTTGAATTAAGGTGACTCAGATCTGACAAGCCTTAAAGCTATCAGAGGAGGTGTTGGCTGTACAACCTAAAAGTGTAGTCAGTAAGGGAGCAGTCAAGTGAAAGAGTTATGAGACTGTAGTCTTTGTGGGAAGCAAACTGGCCCAGCTTAACGATCCAAGGAGCCATACTGGCTGTCAGTCTCTTTGCTAGTTCTTGTCATCAATTCATGAATCTCTGTTTTGAAGGATCCAAAAGTAGGGCACACTTGAAAGTCTAGTCAGCTTTGTTGTGTGCTAGCAGTTGAGGAGTTAGCTGTGCACGAACATGTGAATTAAGTGATTTCCCCTAAGAAATTACTGAAATGTTCTGCAACTCTTAAATAATGTGACTGACACGGTGTAAAGAAACTGCAACAAATTCTGAACAGTTGTTTCAGTCTGCAAAATTTTGTGTTCTGACTTTGCTACTTGTCCTCTACTTCTCAGGAGTGAGAAAAATTCCAGCAGATTTCATGTACACAGATTCGCTTGAGCATAATCCTTCTGCGAATTGTGACTGTGACCAGGTATTTCTTTGGGGGTATATTCACTAAGAGCTATTGGTTGCATTTATCCTGGATGAGGATGCTTGCTTGCTTCTGTAATAGCAAGGGCTTCTGTCTTCTTTGTCTAACAGAGCATGTCAGCATAGTAATAATATTGAGATGGGTGTTGTAGAAAAAACTGAGATGCACAGCATGGCTGGTATGCCTTGCACAGTGTCCTCCAGAAAAAGCAAGTGCAGATTATGTTAATTAGACAAAGACAACCTTAGGTAATTATGCCCGTGAAGTGAAAGTCCTTCAGAAGGAAACTTCTAAAATTTATGCAGCAGTTTTTTAGGGATTTGCTCAGTGGAACACTCACCACATTCTCAGATGGAATGAAAAATGTGTGACTTCAAATACCTGATTATCTAAAATAACCCTCAAATGGAATGTAATTGTTCTGAGTTCGTCGTGTGTAAGTGACTGAGTTCTAGGAAGTTCAGAGATCAACAACTGTACAGTTTTGTGGTTTATGCTCTGTATTTCAGAATTTCAGTCTTCAGGAGTCTCAATTCATTTTCATGGGCAGGAAAAAATAGTGTCAAAAGATCCTTCCCCACCCTCCCCCCCCTGCCATGAGTAATATAGCGATGGAGCTAATCAGGTTAAAGCATTAAGGACATTTTTTTTTAATCGCTTTGCTGTCACCTGTTCAGATAATATTGCAAAAAAAAGTTGAAAAGAGAGCCCAAGGAGGAAGGCCACATAAAAGTGACCAGTACATTTATCTTCACTACATAATGTTGTGAGGCTTCACTTTTTGAGCTTGCAAAGCCTGTAGCTCAATCATACAGAGTTGAAAGACAGTCTTGGTCCTTGTATCCAGCCTCTTTGAAGACTGTTGAATTAGGCAGCCAATGTTTCAGCATTTTGGGATGAAAGCCTGCAAAGAATGTGTGTCTTCCCCTTTTCTTTAGATGATGATCCTACATGTATATATTGGATTCACCAGGTATTGGAACATTAACACATAAGTAAGGAAGACATTTCTTTTTCCCCAGAATATTGTAAATGTGGCTTAACAACTTGCTGTGGAGGACTAAGCTAATGGCATTTTGTATGAACTTAAATGTAACATGAGATGTAAATTATGGAACATCATGTGTTTCATTTAACTCGGGATTAGTTAGTATAGTTTTGGTTCAGTCATCTCTCTGAAGTGAAAGTGTCATTTACATATTGGTACTTACGAACATTTACTATTAATACTGTGTTTTAGATAGCAAAGCAGTGGCAAGCATTGACATTAAAAATAACATGCTAAAAAATACAGGGATTCAAATGAGACCAGAGTGGAAGAGCCCAAGCAAAAAGGGTACAACTTGAAGAGAGTGTGGGGGAATCTTATTAGAGAACTAAAATAGCAGCTGTATTTTTAATTTCACAGATAATATGACCATGGTTAAAAACAAGGACAGGCATGTTTACGTTTAAGACAATGAAATCTGAAGTCTTAACTGTCTGTGAGTAAGTGATAAGAAATGACTGTCTCGTTTCATGCTTCTGGCTGTCCTGTGAGATCTGTTAACATCCTCTGGAATTCTAGGAATTTCTTTACTCTTCATTTGTTATGCTTGAAGGTTTCTAAAGGTTCAGAATAACTGCTAAATTAAGAGAATTCTTTTTTCTTTCACTATTCTTTCATCTTTTCATTGCAGCCTGTAGATATCTCTGTTATCTACTAATTTCTATGTATAAAATGTTTCTTGTTGAGCAGGGATTGTTGCTGTTAAAGACTTGATTAGAGCTGGGTATTCAAATGCATGCATAGTTGTAGCCTATTAATCTAAGCCATAGTGGGATGCTGGGGTAGTGAATCTGTGTGCTGGGTTAGGGTGATGTGTGTGTCAGACCATTTATTGACTTGGCTGTTTGTGCGCTACTTTTCCAAACTGAGCATGGTTCTTTTTTCAGGTTTTCATTAATTGGTGTGGAGACTACCCTCTGCGGCGCTGTTCACCTGAAGTAGAACTTCAGTCTTGCCGGCACGAGCAGTTGCTCATAGGTGCTCAAAAGTTGTTAAACTATGTCAGAGCTTTATTGATTATACAAATGGCAAAGTATAAACAAAAGTTAAACACTGTATTATTTGATTTTAAAATACGTTTAAATGGATGTTGGGGAAAGTCTTAAAGATTTTATGTCTTGATGTGATTTTTGGCAATAGGCTTCTTGAAGCGTACTCTGATTTTTCTGTTGTCATTCCCTCTCCTCCCTCAGTACATCTGTGGACACCCCAGCTGAAACTTTATTCCCTCTCAAGTCTATTTTTCATTTGGTCTAAAAAGTAGAGATTATACAAAGCTGATGTGTAAGTGGTAGTGTGTATTTAAAACAGGGAATTGTGGCATGTAAGATGTTTATCCTTAGTGTTTTCAACAGTTGTTTTTAATCTTGATCAACTTTGGAAGCATTTTAATTTGTGTAACTGTGAAAAAAGCATTTATGATGGAGTGGAAAGTCAGATTTATTAAGACTTAAGAAAGCTTCTTGTGTAGTGGTTCTGCTTGACCTGTGCTATCACTTTTAACCGATTAAAGGAGCTCGCTATTGAGATACTAATCAAGGAAGATTGCTGCTAATAGAGCATGCAGCATGTGCTTTTCACACAGAGACTGGTAAGAATTTAAATAAGATTTAAGTGTTCCTCTTCATATGACTGCTGTGTTACTTCTTTATAAAAATCAGCCTGCTGTATTTCTTAAAGCTTAGATTATTTTTATCTAAGGGGCATTATTTTTTTTGTTTTAGACCTAAGAGGTAAAATATATTATTAGAGGTCATATCCTGTGATGTATGCTACATATCTCTTCAGCTGATTTCACTCACCTGAATCACTGAGGCTGTGTTTTCTGATGATTGATGTAAATGTACAGCACTTCGGCTGTGTTCTTTCAGATGTTCTGTTGGCCTCGCTACTGCTGTGTACTGAGAGGTTTTAAGCCATCTGCTGACCAAGCTTGATAGAAGTCACAAAAAGCGTTTTTTTGCCTCTGCATTTGAGCAGTTGTCTCTGTTCCTAACAGGACTGAAAGACGGGCTGCCCTGGTCTCAAAATCTGAGGAGAAGCAGCAGAGCGAGGTGACGAGCAACGTGGCGTGGCTGGCAAGTGATGTAAGTCCTGCAGATCTTGGCCCGAGCCTGAGCTGTTGCCATGGGCACCAGCAGCGCTGGTCGGGCTGGGGAATGCTGAGTCCTGCAAATGGGGGCTGCTGCTGCTGCCCCGGGGTGTCCAGGAAGCGGAGGAGCCAGAGAGGGAATAAACATCACCTCCCTGGGCCAGATGCTGCTATTTTGGACATTTGTTCATGAAGAAGAGTACTTTGATTAGTGATAATAATTACAAATATTGCAATTCTGCTTTCAATTTTTAGGCAGCAAGAATAATTTATCCGAACTCCACTGTCTGTTGCACTGGGTAATTGAATTAAATTTGGCCTCTTTCAGAAATATAGCTAGTAGTCTGACATGACTAAAATTTACAACAGTAACTGAAACAAGAATAGAGTGTTGCATTACACCTAATATTTATATAGAACAATCTTTGGGTGTACCTTAGAAAGCAATTTATGCTCCTGCAGTGGAACAGGTTAAAATCCCCACTTTTGTCATGTACAAATGCACAGTGACACTGTGATACATAATGTGTGTGTCGTCATTTCACGTAGTTTGCGCACAGGAATTGCAAAAGTATCTTGCGTGTACTTTACTGCAAAGGTGAAGTTGCTGAAGAGAGGTCTGAGGGATGTGGCTGCTGATTGACTTGGTGTACTCTTATTGGTGCATGTTTTTTGTGGAAAACACTTTGTTCATGCTTGCTCTGTAGGTAGTAGCCCTGTATCTTTTGAAGTTGATGGTGTAGGCTGGGCAGTTCTTGTGCTGTAACTTTTTTTGTTGCCACTGCATCAACAGATAAGCCTAATAAAATTAAATGTACCTTACATATATGAACTGCAGTCTGTTTAATAACAATGCGATTCAAAAATATGCTTGCAATTTCCCGTGTTTGCACGTTGAGCAATTTGTTTATACAATTTACAAAACTGGAGTGTAGCCTTAGCATCTGCATTTTCAGTTTTGTCCATGTCTCTGTGCTTTAATGTTGCAAGTTAACATTGTTCTTGCTCATGTAAAAACGGAACATAGAAAGCACTAAAAACAGAAATTACTTTCCTTTTGAGGATTTAGTCCTCTCTGCTGATGATTCACATATCTTGCAGATTTAAGTGAGCATGGAATGTTAAAACCTCTTGGCATGTCTGAAAGCCCTTTGAAATACACATGTTGAAGTGAGTTACTGTGCTTGACAGGTTTATAGTGAACTCTGGTCTGCAATTATTAGAAATAAAAGTCAGCTGGATATTAGAGTTTTCCTCCAATACCAAGACTGTGCTAGAGCATGTAATTAGAGGAAAACATATTAAATATTCTAGACTTACCCAACAAACCATACTAGAAGTTGCAGTTGTGTATGTGCTGCTAAGAGAATTCTTTTCTGTTACAGAATTTCTTAAGTTAAGAAAAATAGTGCCAAGTTGTCATAGGTTTTGTAACTTCCACATGCTTTTGAAAAACATCAGGCTGCTCCAGTCTGTACCAGCTATTTTGGGTTGACCAAAGAGTAACTGCATTTTTTTTTCTGACTAAATAAAAGGTAAATTTTTCATTTTTCAAAAACTGTATTAAACAATATTGTCCATTTTGTTTAATTACGGTTTGCCATTTTCCAGGCAACTTTATGATTCTGTGCTCAAAAAGGTTCTTACCTTTTCTGGCAAAAAGCCAGTTCTAAAAGTGATTTTATATCCTCATCAGCAGTGGGAGTTTTACCATTCAAGGTATTTTGTAAAGAACAAAACAAAAGGTAGTCTCATGGTGCCAGGTGTGGTGAATATAGTGGATGTGGTAACACATCCCATCCAAGCTGCAACAATTTTTGATGAGTGACCAGACTTGTCCGTGGTCTAAAGTTAATCATAGAGAAACACAGCACCTTTACGATTCACCAGTTCTGGACATTTCTGTTTGATGGCATCCTTTAATTTATCCAGTTAATGATGGTACATGTCCAAATTAGTGGTGTGGTTCCTTGGAAGCAGTCAAAAATACACAGTATCTTGGGAATTCCATCAAGCTGACAGCATCACCTTCCTTTGGTGAATATCTGCTTTTGACGTGCTTTGAGCCGGTTCATCACGGTCGTTTCATTCATCGTTGCTGTAGACAATTCATTTTTCATTGCCTGTTATCATATGTTAACATGTTTCAAAAATGGATCACTTTCTGCACGTTTCAGAAGAGAGTCACAGATGTCAACACGCTTAGTGAGATGGATGCCTTTGAGCTTGTGGTACCCAAATACTGAGCTTCCTACCAAATCCAATTTGTTTTAAATGGTTTTCAACACTCGATTTCTTTATGTTAAGATTATCAGCGATCTCTTGTTATGAAATTCTGATTAGATTTGATCAATGCCTTTATTGTGTCATTATCGACTTCAGTTGACCTTCCTGAGCATGGTGCATCTTCGACATCAACAATTCCAGACCAAAATTTAGCAAACCAATTCTGACACTGCCGTAGTTGTTAAAGCATCTTCACCATGCACATCACATAACTTGTTATAAGCTTGCAGAGTACTTTTCCTTTTCTGAAGTAATACAGCAAAGTATGATGAAAATGTTCCTTTTCATTTTTCCATTCTGAAATCGACAGCAAATAAATGTTAATGAATTGTGCACTTTCTTTTTTCTAAAACAAGCTTGAGCTGTCAGCTGTCAAGTTCCATAATGAATTTGCAGTTTAAAATGAGGTTGTAGTTCAAGGCACGTATGTGTATCTATTAGAAAAAAAACCCAAACAATTACTTTTTGGCCAACCCAATATTAAGCTCCAGAAGAGAGATCTGTGAAGTATTTTCCACCATAAATTCCAGTCTTTAACTCTTATCAAGTGGTGGTTAATTTTATGCTGTGCAGTGTGTTTTGTGTTGTTTTCCTTTATGTAATTGGCTTCCGAGTCTTTTGATCTTGCAGGTTTGCTGAAATGCTATTGAAGAAACAAATGATGTTTGGCAGATGATGCAGGGAAAACTGGGATTTATTTTTTTCCCTAC
>NW_010187474.1:4195-42371 GCF_000695765.1 Mesitornis unicolor | reverse complement strand
GTAACTTGTAGAATTACTAAAATGTTTTACTTTGTTATTTTGCAATTTTTATAACTTAGGTTTTACTTGCTTAGAAATCTGAAGTTCTGAGCAAAAATACCCACGGTTATGAGCCATTAATAATACACGGTAGAGATCTCTACCAGGATTTTATGCTCATATTTTGTAAGTAATTCAGATATCAGGAAGCATCTTGTGCGTGATTTTAATCTAACTTTCAATACATTTCATAAACCTAGAATTCTTCTTCCAGTTGTTTTTAATGAATATTTAATATACCATATCTGTCATAGTATGTGGCTTTCAGCTCTTGATAAATCCTTTGCGCTGTGCCTGATGTTAAATATGTATTTCTTGTGTTTATAATATAATTATTCATGTAGGTTGGGTTTTTATATTCTCAACTGTGCCAAAACTAATGAAATTCAGTTGGAGGTGAGCACTGAACTCCCTTGCAGTCATCCAGAATTTGCAGCTTTAATGAATTTTAAAAAGTAAACTATCGAGTCTAATCATACTTGTAGCATTGAAAGGATTTTAAATCCCACTGAAATGTAACACAAAACCTCAGTCTCCAGAAAGTGTCATTTTTGCTCTTTGGAAGTTGCTGAAGCAAAACAAATTTAATTTTACTGTGCAGAATTTAGTTGTTAAAGCAATTACAATTGCTATGCATACCAGCCACAGTCTCCAGGAAGCAAGTGAAAACCTAAACCACCTTACCGTCCTTCGGTTTCTGTCCCTGTCAGTATGTGTTTTATAGAAGTGTCTGTCTTGCACACCAAGATGATTGCATTTCTGTATGTTTATTCTTGGACAAAGCTTTTGGGACCTCTGCTTTCAGGATGGTTAAAGAGATTATAGAAGCCTGACATTGTTAGGGGTCAGTATGAAGAATGATGCGTGGCTTGTAAAAGACAGTATTTTTGAGAATTCTAAGAATAGTTAGTTAGCAAGGTAGTAGTTGTATGTGTTTCTTCAGTTCTGCTGTTTTAAACTTGCACCAGAAATATGGTTTGTTTGCTGTTCATTCTTGTGTGGTGCCTAATGGTGACCAGAGTGACTGAAATGCTCTTTCTCAATAGCTGTACTCATGTTAGCAGTTCGCGCAAACCCTCCTCTGTAGGCCAAAAATATGAATAGTAAAAGTAATCTGTGAAGAAGAGACTTTCACATGTGCTCTCCAAGACAGTGTTGGTAAGACTTGTGATACAAAGTTGGACAGAACACGGACATAAATCTGCTTTATTTGGAAAGATCTGTGTGTCATGTGGAAACTCTAAGGTTCCCGTTGGATATCAGCAGTTCAAAGGAAGACAGTCAAAGGCATAGTTTAACCCTGTTAAACTTTGAGCAACCAAACTGCGTAACACAGAGACGCTTGTACACGTGTGAAGAGTATAAAAGCTACTAATACCAAATGCTAATGTGAAAAAGAATTCTAATTGCAAATACTATTCTGTATGTTTTACATATGATGTCATAAAAATCAGTATTACTGAGTATGTCTGTACATTTTCCTCCTTGGTATAAGAATTAATATAACAGAATAAGTTCCTTTTGGGTGAGAAGCTGGGTTGTTGGATGATCTGTAACTTGCAGAGAACTGACTTGGTGTAACATCCTTCCCTTATTGTTATCTTCGGATTATCAAAATTGCAAAAGAAACCTTCGGAAAGAAAAGCCAGGAAAACTGTTCCTGAAATTTCTCACCGTGGAATTTTGATGCCATGCTTATTGGTTAGAATAAAATTTTCTGTTCCTGGTGTATGCCTTCTAACTTCAGCTACACCACACCTTAATTTGAGGGCCAGGTTAACATTTTATCAGTGTCATATTTTGCATTTTAAATTCCTTAGGACTGTTGTAGAGAGGGACTTAAGAGCCGATCAGAATTTTTTTCCTTATATGCTTATTTCATTTGATGCAATTGGACAGTAGCATTTTTCCAAAACTACTGGAGATGAGGATTTGTGATGTCTAAAGCAGACTTGAGACAACAGGAAAAACGGTGGGCTTAGGCTTGGAAGGGTTCACCCGTTATCAGCAGCTCTTTGATTAAAGGAAGCTGTTCCAGCATGCCTGTGCTTTCATGGATTACCAGCCTGCTGCTTTTGTGGACTTGATTTTAGGCTGCCTGGTAAGTGATATTTCATATAATCCTTTTTTTTGTATTATCTGAGTATGATTACTCTGCCTGTACTGTTTCTTGCTTCAGAGACATCTAACTTTCTGAGATACGAAAAATATTTTCTATTTAAAAGTCTCCAAAAACTCTTAAATTTTGATACCACTTTTCTGAATATTGCTGTTAATGCTGGAGGATTCCAATTTTCTGTAAGTTTTAGTTCTTTCTTAACTGACTTAGCTTGGATCTTAAACACTGAAAGTGAGCGGCTATTGTCACAGGCCACTTAAATGTCTCACTTACTCTCTCCCAAGAATTTTTATGCCCTTCGCATCTTGCCTGGTGCTTATACTGAAAATGTAAGCAGTGTTACTAATGGTTGCCTATTACTAATATTTACCTCAGAGTATGTTTCTGTTTCTCTGGTCTTCAGTGCTTATTACTAAACAAGAGATTTAAAACCTTCTCATTCTGTATACAGATACATCAGTTTTTGTCGTGCCCTTTTTCTGTCTTAACCTCAAAAGATACTCTCTGGTTTAGATACTTCTACATTTGGTGGAGGAAATGTGTAGCTAATCTCACCTTAAATATTTTTGATGAGTTATTAAATATTGGCCAGCAACTTCATTTTCTGATGCGTAGATCTTGAGTGTGATGTTATTTAGCTTACACGTGACTGAATGTTATGATGGTATCTTTAAATTTACATTTTACTTCTTGTGTATCCTAAGATAGTGTGTTTTACTTTAGTGCCGAGTAAATGGATATTACTCATTTCCTCAAATTATTTCGACACCTGTTAGTTGTACCTATAAGGACTGAGAAATGTGAGTTTGCTTTCAGCTTGTTAGGGTTGAAAATAGATGAATGTAACTTTCCAAAGGCTCAGCCTTCAGACAAGCTATGGCCAGTACAATGCAGATAAAAGAGAATTTGAATTCTCTTCCACCCACAGTTAAGTTAATGCTCTTTACAATTCTGTTGTACCCAATGAGACTTCCTTGTTTTTGGGATTGGTATTTCTGCACGGCAAAGTTGCCTTTATAGAAGAGGAAATACGGCTTTCCAAAGATAATTTTGCTGAATTATCTGCCTTTCTCTGAATTTCAGAGCCCACTTTTTGAGATGGTGCTTTGTATAACCCTGTGAATGCTAACTTAATGTGGCTTTATTCTTTGAAAATTTCTTCTTTTTAAGTTGAGCACTAACTGAAAGTTTTACAGGTGCCAATTAATTGTGGTATATGCAGTGCTAGCCCCACTACTGTGCAACTTTTGATGGGCTTTTTTGTTGTGTGATTTTTTTCTGAATGTGGGAATGTTGAGCATTGAAACAGTTTCCACATACTGGTGCAGTATAGTTGGGTATCTTTTAAAGGCAAAAAATACTGTTTTCTACCACAGAAATGCTAGTATTTACATTTTGGAAGATCTTGGTAATAACTGGTAGTAGTGGCTAGACAGGAAACAAGAAAATCGGTTTGGTGTTGTGGTATGTAGCTATGTACTGCTGCTTACGAAAATGAAAAGCTCTGCTTATTCAGAATTGCAAGGTGGCAGAAACTTGTGTAGGAGGTTTCTATTGCTGCTCCTTCAAGACAGTACTACTGATATTTAATTTTCGACTTAATTACAACATAAGCATCCTTCCCTTCCTCCTCCAAACGTAAACATCTGGTTTAAGAATGTTGGCTGGTTGTTTTTTTTTTCTTTGTGCTTCCAATGTACAATAAAACTTTAAAATATTTTGCAACATTTCCTTTCAGTGGATTAAAAAAGAATGGTAAAAAGGAACATGAATATTTAAGTGTATTGGCAATATACTGTTTATTAATTTTATGATCTTTTAATTGGACATATAGAGGATAACATATCATTTGCTTTGATACAGAAAGGTAATGTGGTATAAAACGTGGTGTTGTATGTATTATATTTAAGAGCTGAGTGATTATATTTATCAGGACACTGAAGTTCCTTAGCCTCAGTCATCAGGAATGAGAGATCAGATTAAGGTGTAAGGAGTATAGTGAAATATCACCACCTGACTGGAAATTAATTGTTGTTCTCTGTGTACACTACGCCTGTGTACGCCCACACAAAGATTTTTACTTTTGTATTTAATCCTTCCTGCTTTAATGGATACCTATAGGAAGTATTAAGAGTAGCTGCTAACCAGAACTGTCCAATGCTTATCCTAGGACTTTATACCCGCTTGGAATTGTGTAAGTGCAGCTCCAGACTGCTTTAGGTGGTATCTTTTGGAAGAACTCTACTCTGAACCTGTTTTCTCTGAACCTGGGAAGCAATATTTACATTAAAATATCTCAATTTATGATTAGTAAATGCAAATATCTTTACTTGTGTTTAACTTATTAAACTTCTCATGAACATGTTGTTTATAACAAGTAATTCATATTTAGTTTTTGTGGGATTGTAAGAATGGTTTGTGTTGGAGTTTTTAAGAATGAAAAGATAAATCAAAACTGAGTGTCAACTTTCAGAACGCTGCTGGTTTCTAATTGTGTGTGTTACGTGCAGAATCTCCACTGCTTTCCAGGAAACATAGGAGTCTTTAGCATTAGTTTGAACAGTACTCCTTTTCTGATATTGGCACATGAAGTTTACTAAAACGTATGAAAAATATTTGTGACGCTTCTGTAGTTCTTAGTAGGGGAAAAAGCACTGTAAATGTGGAGGGAAAGTTCCATTGTTCTGATGCCTGGGGACCTGGAGAACTGTCTTGCGTGTTTTCTTATTAATGCAGTTATTCACTAACTTCGTTTGAATATCTTTCATTAGATTTTCTTCCTGGATGTTTCTTCAACTGTCTTAACGATGGAAGGGAAATATTTTTGACATCATAATGGATTTTATGCAACATCATAATGAAAACTGGCCTAATAGCAGCATTTCTGTTTGAAGAGAATAAGCGTAATCACAAATAATCATGACAACTTCCCATATGAATGGACTTATCACAGAAGATTCAGACAGTGAAGCAAAAAATGTGGATCTTACACCTCCTGAGGAACCGCAGAAGCACAGAGAAATGGCTGTTGATTGCCCTGGGGATTTGGGCTCCAGGATGATGCCCATGCGGCGGAGCGCTCAACTTGAGCGAATCCGTCAGCAGCAGGAGGACATAAGGCGCAGACGGGAAGAAGAAGGAAAGAAACAAGAACTGGACCTTACTGCTTCCATGAGGCTAAAGAAGCTAGCACAGATTCCTCCTAAAACTGGAATAGATAATCCAATATTTGACACAGAGGAAGGAATTGTTCTGGAGAGTCCTCATTACACTGTGAAGACACTAGGTAGGTAAAATGCAATGAACAGGCCAGTGGAGAAAAGATTTAGTTGATATTCATGTTCTTTTAGGCCACTGAAAACTTCATTTTGCAAATTCTTCCTATGCAAATTTAAAGTCTTCTGTTCCTTTGGATTTGTGGTGGTTTGGGTTCTTATTAATTTATGTAGTCAGGCATCAAGCTATGGGCCTCAGCAATGACTTTTCAAAACCAGTCCGTTTGGGGAACAGCTAAATAACTAATGAATTCACTGGATGTCTCCATCTTTACACAGGGGAAAACCATGCAAGTCGTACCCAATTTTATTATGTTTGATGAAGCGCAGGCCGGAATAAGCAATGAATAAACACTTATTGACATTTGAAATCCAAGTGCAAGTGTTTTTAATATTTTAGAGAGAAGCATACTGGTGGTTTCTTCTTACTCTGGCTGTCTTGTATAATCAGTTGACACTTAATGTACATTTTCTCTTGAAGTTTTGGTGTCAGTAGTGAAAATCTGCTTACCTTGGCACTTAGACATGGATGAAAGTGCAATGTTGGTGATTTTTGAAGAAATAGATTCCGAAATTGTTAGTTTCATAGCTGTCATTGCTTTAACTATGCTTGTGTAGAAGTTTCTAACCTTTACTCCTCAAACACAAGTGTCTCTTTCTCTAAAATGTGATGTGTTGCTTGAGTGAAGAAGCAACACTGGGAATTTGTAGGAGTCCAGTTCACATTTCCAAGGCTATACATGTTCTGAGATCGAGACTGCTTTAAAAAGGTGCCTTTTTTGGGGGCTGCACTAAAGATTCTTGCTACTCTTTCTTATTGGCTGGTAGTTGAGAACACAGAGTGAAAAACAGATATCAGGTTACTAACTTTTTTTTCTTCATCTTTAGTATCTGTGTGCCTGAGCAACACTTCTGCTAAAGACACAGCTCTGTTCCATGACTTCTGGTAACCCTTGTACGAGTTCTTCTTTAGGTTGAAAAGGTCATCAGGAAGTCATCCTGTCCAACTCCCTGCTCAGAGCAGGGGCAGTTGCGAACATGCCGGGTGGACCTTGTTTTAGTGCAGGGCTTGTCACCTGTCCAGGAGATCTCTTTCTCTCTTCTATCTTTTGACAGCTGCATATTCCTGATTAGTATCAGGCCTAGGGATGTTGTCTAATTAATATATATTTATGATCTATTTATATATGCACACATGCACACTTAAAAAATAATATGATTTCATAGAGAGAATTTGAGTCCATTATAATTAATACTTCTGGGTTTTTATTGAATATTTGAATTAGGGAGGCCAGATTTCTTAAAATTTACATATACAACTTTTTGGTCTCCAAAGAAACTTGCCAACCCATGACTTTGTCCAAAAAATAATTGCTAGTGTGTGAGATTTTTTGCAGTTTGTCTGGTTATACTGAATTTCTGATCTGCACTGTGCCTATTTCTGTCTTCCCACTTTTGCTGTCCAGGTGAGAGTGCTTAGTCACATTCACAAATCTCTAAGCTTTGTTAGCAAAATCCCAAATAAAACTGGGCAAGTGTTAATGAATTCTAGAAATGTTGAAATACCCTTATTCTGTCTTTTTAAAAATATTGATTTTGGTTTTGCTTTTTGGTGGGGTTTTTTTTTTTTTGGAGTTTGTTTGGGTGGTTTTGGTGCGTGTGTTAATCCACAGACCCTCTACTAAAGATAATGTGTTTTAAATAAGAATATTGACCTGCTTGGCTGTATTTTTAGTTTTGAAAATGTTTCTTAAGTACCAATGTCTAATTTGGCAGATATTTACCAAGTCTTTAATCTTTTAATCTAAAAAAAAAAAGGCATACTAAACAAATGGGATTTTATGTATAAAAATGGAACATTTAATCAGAACTATTTTAAAGGGCATATTTGTTATCAAAACAGTAGATGATTTAGACAGCTGTCTTAATGGTGATAACTTTCTGTGCACCTAAAACATGTGCATATGAGTATTTCCCTGACATTTTCACAGCACAATACTTCTATAAAATGTAGAAAACTTTTTGTTTGAGGTAGTTCAGTCAGCTAGTTTAGTTAAATGAGTTATTGACACTTAATGTAAGTAAACCCTCTGTGGCTACAGTGAATTTATTATTTTTATAAGAGGAAAAACTGTGTATTTCTTGTTTCTTTAACTTGGGCAAAACTTACTGATAAATATAAATAAACTTGCAGAAATAGTTTTATCCAAACCAATATTTTTCTTAGCCCTCTGATTCAGGTAATATTTAGAGCATTAGAGTGGGGGTACCAGCACATAGAGTGCTGTAGTGGTCTACAAAAAAAGCTTGTGTATCAAGATGTTGGTGCTGCCATACAGTAAAGCCAATTATGCTTTCCTAGGTTTGTGGTTCCTAATGTTTTGTTTAAGGTGATAAACAGCAACTCTTTTCTCTTCTTCTGTTTCTAATCTAACATGTTAAGCTGTGGGCACGGGTCCTCCCCTGCAGTTGCATACTTTTGCCCTGGCAGGCTTTTGATTAACGCGTGTATCGCACCGTGCCTGCTCACATTCCAGCCATTTCATACCCTAATGGAAAAAAGGCTGCAGCGCTTCTTGTAAAAGAAGACTTGGGGAAAAAAAGTACTCGATTGCTAATTGATCTGGGATTAAAAAATGGACTTGTTCTGCAAAGCCCTGACATTTTTCTGTAAGTGCAGATGGTAGTCTTTTACTGAACTTTTTTCTCCTCAAGACAACAATTTCAATAGGAAATGTCTAGAGATGGAGTCTTTTTGTTATCTGGCACTAATATTTTTTTAAAAGAGATCAAAACCAAACAAAAAAACATGCACTGGAATCTAATCTGTGATTTAGCATTCAGAAATGGGAACCTAGAGAGAGTTACTCATGTGTAAAGCCAGATTTCTATGTGGTTTTATGTGTATGGTTTTTTAATGAAACAAATGAATAGGAAATGGATTGCTGTATTCGGGAATATTTCATTTCACTCCTTTCAAGCATTATTTCTCTTTTAGAGTTGTGATGAGGGGGGCATCTATTTGCTGTTTCATTGGGGGGGGGGGAGTTGTTTGTTATAGGGTTTTTTGTCCAGCACAGATGAAGATTGAGTGGAGAAGGGAATTGTGTGGAGATGAGAGTGCTGTGGTAGTTTGTAAGAAAGGGTGACACAGAAGTGAGAGATTATGTAGAGGCGTCTAGGAACAGGACATCTTTATTATAGATATGGAATAAAATATCTATATTCTATGGTATATGTATTAGAAAGAATTGTGTGTGTGTGTATTTGAATTCTCAGTTATATGAGAGGAGATTAATTAATTAAAATAATTGAATAAAATAATTTGTGTAGGAAGAGTTAGAAGAAGTTAGGTTCTTTGATGCCTCACTGTTTTTTGAATCTGGTAATAGTATCAAGCAGTAGAATTTTGGGTCAGTGAGCAGGTGTAAGTAGAGACTTTGCAATAACATCTGACTGTTTTACACTACTGCTTGAGGGTTTTTAATACTTGAAAATAGTACACTTGCTCAGACTTGGGCGAGTCAGTTGCTGGGATGCTTTGGTAGTCTGCATTCTCCGCTGGGCAAGACATTTGCCAGCTGACAGTGTCATTCCAGTGTCCTTTTTAGCAAATATTCTTACTTGTAGAGTGTTCTTTGGCCTTCCCTCCAGAAGCAGCATTTCCTCCATGTGACAGGCAGTGTATGTTGTGTGTGCAGTTCCCTGGTGAGATGCTGGCTGCCCTAATTAGTGTTATGAGCTGTACTGGATTTCATCTGGGGAACATCCTGCATTACTGGTATCCAAGCTTTTCGTGCAGCTTTTGTACCACTGCCCTTTGTTTCCTTGGTGCTTACAGGAAGAAGCCCTTGACCTTTGGTGGGTAGGATGTTTTTAGCATGTGTGGAACGATTTGGGGTTTTTTGCCTGGGTGGTTTTTGGTGCCTGTTTTATTGTCCTGCAGACAGTATGGTACAAGAGTAGTAGCTCTGGATTGTTTTGTTGCTTTTATTATGTGTAAGACTGACCTGCAAACTCAGAATTGAAAACATATATGTAGGTATACATTGTCCAAAGTGAAAGCCATTAAACTTGTTTGAAATGTGCATTTTTTAGCCTTTATGGCTTTCCTGTGGCCATTTATCACCCATTTTAATCTTGTATTCCACAAATTTGAGTCTACCACTGTGTTTGGTGTACTGGAGAATTTGAGGTTAAAAATAAGTAGAGGAAACTTCTTGACAGAAGTGATCAACGTCTACTGGGCTTTTTTGTCTACTTGAGGATTTCTTACCTCGGTTTAAACACATTATAGTTATGATTCATATTCCTTGTTTCAAGTAGTTTCTCAGGTAGTGAATATTGAGAAGGGGCATTTTGCAGAAATTCAGGTTGGTTAAAAAAATGTGAATTTCTTGACAGTTTTTAAAAAGGACCCCTACAGTGTCAGTTCTTGAAGCTCAAGAATGTAGTACATGTATAGTATTCTGCAAACATGTAGAAACTGGTTGTTAAAGTATTTTATTGTCTAAGAAGAACTCGTAGTCTAGTGGGTAAAATATGTGAACTTTCTTCTGGTGCCGATGATTTTCAGAACTTCGACCACAAATGATAATTTTTTTCATCCTTAGCTATTTATTTTAATGTGCAAGGACTAAGCATAATTTTATGTTTAGAAATTGAGTGTAGTTTACTTATCAAACCTTCTATAAGTAAGCAATATTTAGTTAAGAGAGTATATCTGCCATATGCGGCAGATATGCATGGAAAGGTGTATCAAGAAAACAGTGACTGTTCAGTGCATCAACAATAGTTTAGCAAAGATTTTATTTTCATATTACAAAATAGTCCCTCTTTCCCATGTAGCTGTACATGAACTGTAGTTATTGGATATTTTACATATCGGTGATTTCTTTCAGAGACAAACTGCTCCTGCAATATGAATTTAAATTTAAACAGTGTTTGAGCTTTTTTATTTCGTCTTTTACTAACTTGGGGTCATTTTTTTTTTTAAATTCAGATACATTCTGCTAATAAAAGTCGGAATGAATAAGGTATAACCAGTAAATTTGCATATGTCATTGCTGATTAAAAACTGAACAGCAAAATTTTTTTGTAAAAATTTTAATAAAAGCATTACTTAATTATGAATCTTGTTAACTCGTGCCTTATTTGTATTTTGTTATTTTCTACCTAGAGGTGGAAGAACTGTTAACTTCTCTTAAGCATATCCAGCACGTTTTGGTAGACCCTCAGAGCCAAGAGGATATTTCTCTCATTTTGCAGCTTGTTCAAAATACTGATTTTCAGAATGCATTTAAGATACACAATGCTGTTACAGTGCACATGAACAAAGCCAGCCCTCCGTATCCTCTCATCTCCAATGCACAAGAGCTAGCGCAAGAGGTATGTACAGTATGCGTCTCTGTGATATGTATGAACCCTGTAATCATGGCTGTTGTTGAAAAGTGTACTTGTCAAGCTTGTCTGAGTTATTGAACGTTGAATGTGAAAGGGATTATAATAGTCACTAATTGCTGTATCCAGTTTTTCCAGATCTCCAAACAGTAACCAGAAAAATATTTTGAGGTTAAGAGTTCCCTTTGTAGCATGGATAGAAAAGGTACTAGGTTTAAACATAGGAAAAGGGAGCGGTTAGGAAAATCTAACTCTTGTACCTTCAGTATTCTTTATTTCAAGCATTCAGGAATTGAATTACAGGTCCCTATTACTGTGACATTCCTCTCAGTCGAGCCACAGTTGTTAAATTGGGAGACATCTCTAAAAATACAACCATACTGGAAGCAAGCATTCCTCTTCAAAGTGAGCAACAGATCCCTTAATACTTAACTCCAGTGTTTTAATTACTGCTGTGGTGGTCAGATTACACTTAATTTTTGTCTGACAGATGACAGCTCTTTTATAAGATCTGATATGTCTTTTTGAAATTATTAAAATACACTTTTAGAAATTTACTTGAGCAAGATTTTTAACTTTAATCTTTTCAGTCAGATCTTAACTATTTGAAATGCTTTCACAGTGTCAGCCAGGTTGACCACTTTTATTGAGGCTTATTCACTTGAATATAGGTGGGCAATACCTGTATACAGTAGCTTTATCAGCAGTAGTTCTGAAGGTAAACTCGTCAGATACAAAGTTGCTGTGAACACTCTGAATTTTCACATGGAGCTGGATGTAGCTAATAACTTACATGCACCAGGCCAGGGAAGATGAAGGTATATATTTCAGCGAGGTGTAGCTACACCTTACACAGATGTCCATTTGTTAACTTTAGGCTAGCTGGCTTGAATACCAGTATCGATGCAAGCGTAGCGCCGCACTGTTCAGCAGAGTCAGATCCAGAGGCTGGGTGATGCTCCACCATTTAGCAGCCAGTGTACCTGTTCAGAACTGGCTCAGGTTCACCAGTTGGAGTACCTGAACTAGTATATAGCCACTTTCCAGTTTCTCAAAGGCACAGCATTCCAGTTTCAGTATGGCAGCAAGTTGAATTTTTAAATTTTTTTTAGTACCTGGTTTTCTTTCTGCCTGAAGCAATTCTTGTCAACAGCTCTCCTTCCTTTTTCTAGACTTTAACCTTGTAAGTCAAGGAAAACAGCACTGTAGCAAGCTTGAAGCTCTTCTGCAGAGGAAATTACTTACTCTTGAGGGACATCATTTAAATGTTATCTAAAACTGCAGTGTGCTGATTAAACTGCAGCTTGGGATTTTCCTGTTTAAGTTTGTCAGTAAGACTGTGGCAAAATCAGGTGGGAGTTTTTCACATACGAGCTTCCCTCTAGCTTGTTCATTAGCCTGTAGGCTGCTGTAGAATCCTCACTAGGCTTCTTTGATGTCTGCAAGCCTGAAGGAACCTTTCCAGTTAACTTCTGTTAGTAAACGTCTTCCCCAAACACCCAGTTTACACAGACCTAGTTTTGCATTTCATTCAGATAATAGTCAGAGTTTTTGAATCTTCATTTATAGTATAGGATATTACAGTTTTAGCCCTTAAGAAAGCTGGTTTTTTCCTCTTCGTGGATATGATGTCTTTTTATTCGCTGCTTAATAGAAGTTTTCAAGAAGACAATATGCCTAGGATAACTCAAGGTCAGTTTTCAAAACTTCATGTTCCTCCCCATCTTTACCCCTCACCTTCCCAACACATTCCTCTCTTTTCAGGTCATTTGATAAATCCTAAAATCAGAAGGTGATTCAAAGCCTGTTTGGTGTCTCTTAGCGATCCATGAAGAAGTTTAAGCATAAAAAAACCATTTCTTTATCTAAACTTTTTAAACCAATGGAATTTTGTTTCACCCAGGAGACACTTGCATAAAAGACAGACATATTCGTGCACCCCTTTTGATTATTCCCATCCCTGTCTTGTCCAGTCTTGAAATTCCTGAAAAGTCAATATAATGCATATTTAAGTTCCCATTTTCAGATGTAATCTAGTTTCACGGTGATTCAGCTTCTAGTGTATTTAAGTGAGTTGTATTTTGCAATATGTTAAATAGCATCCTGAAATGATCGAGCTGGAAATTCAGGACAAATACTGCTGTGACCGGCAGAAGTGTCTCAAGAGGAACGAACACCTTGAGGCCTCCATACACATCATTCTGTACTTCCTAGTCTTGCCTGAGTAGATGATCTTATGCTCGTTTTTCCTTTTGGAAAGACTTCTGTATCTGTTATGGTAGCAGTAAGGGAGGAAATTATTTCTGCTTTAGGAAAAGCTGGGTTTATTATGTATTCTGGTTTTTTTAATCCTGATAAAGCATCTCTCTTGCATGCCCAGGTTCATTCTTCTACTGTGATTTTTGGTTATGTCTTCTGCTTTTTCCATTCTCTAAATGTAGATGTGGGAAGCTCCCCCAGAAAGCAGTTCATTTACTTACTTCAGAGTGTTTTTGAAAATACACTTGCAAAAGCCTGGTTTTTAGATACTGTTAACAGCCTGATGATAAAAGCCACAAGGCATTACAAGAAGGAAAAATAGCAGATACATGCATAACATTACTTTTAAATGGCAGGTAATGCTAATGTGCATATTTTAGTGCACAGGTCATCAAGGACAGTGTGTAATGAAACTGTTCTGGCGTGCATATCCTGTTTTAAAGCTACAGCCACGTTTGGTGTGAGGCTTTATGGTGTGGATGAGAAGCTCGTGCTTCTGTAGCTCTACCAGGAAAAGACAGTTTGCAGCACAGTTTCTTATTGCAACGTGAAACATCCTCCATTAAGAAAAAGGCTGAAATATTCAATTAAACTACACTTTTGGAAGTGTATTTGTGAGGAATTATCACTTGCTACACTGAACTTAATTTTAAAAATCCATTTTCATTTACTCTTTAATTGATTATTTGCTTTTATGAAAGGTATTGTATATGAACAGTGTGTTGTGAAAACTTTTAAAAAATGTTTTAACTGTTAAGAATACATGAGTGTGGAATGGTACACTTTTATTTTCTAGTCCTCTTTAGGAAATTCTTGAAGTTAGTAGTACACCTGTACAGTTAACTTTTCCCACTGGTTCTGATAAGCAGGCACCAGCAACTCAAGATTTTCCATGTTTCCTTGGTTAACGAAACTTTAATTGAATTTAAAAGGTGGAATGAAGCACTTAAGCTTAAGGAATTTATTTTAGAGAGTTAATCTTCATGTAATGTGGTGTACTCCAAGTCTTAAATAAAAATAGCCAGTAAACATCAAGTGCAATTAAATTGATTTAAAATCCATTTAAACTTGACTAAGACGGGGGCAAGAATTATGGGAACATGGTCTGCATCTTGACCTTGTAAGAATATTTGGTGCAGCATTCAAGACAGTTTGTGATTTTTGGCCTGTAACAATACATATCAAATACCTTAAAGATGTTCTTGCTATTAAATGTACTTGATAGATTCGATTTACGTAGGTGATGTTTCTATAGGTTTCGGACTTGCTACCGTTCACTTGAGCAAGTGCAGACAATTAAATTAGATCAGTACGTTTGAGAGGATGCACTGGAAGCTTGTAATTTCTGGTGTAAGTGCAGTACAGTGTGTGTGTATGTACTCCCTCTGACTGTCCTGCTCACCTGAGAGTAACAGCCAACCACCAGGTTTTGCAGGTGGGGTTAAATTCAGAATGTTTAATATCACTGCCTTCGTGATACATGTCTCCACAATTTGTGGTGTGCATAAAGAAATCAAAGTTTTGCTTTTTGGGAGCTGCTTGAACTAAAGTTAACATACTTAACAATAAAAACTAGGCTGCAGAGTTAAGAAAATACTGTTATTGCCACATCTTTAGTGTGGATTGCCTATGCTAATCTGTAGTGTGTCAATTCTGGAATGACAGGCTACATTCAGACTTCTTCATCTGATAAAACTGGGATTCATTTCCATGAGTACCAAGGGATCTGACATGAGGCCATACTGGTGGTATATATAAGTGGTATATAGAGCAGCCTGAAGCTTTCCCAGTGCTTCATTAAATAAGCAAATAATAAATGTGCTTTTCTTTTAAAAGGGAGATGGAGGAGCTATTAAAGGTTTGAATAATGAAATTATTCAAAACAGTTCAACTCCAATAAAGGATGTTCACCGCACACAGAATGACTGGTTGGGCCTGGTTGCTTTCTTTTCCCCTGTCAAACCCCCAGCCTCTGACCTTGCATTCAAAAGATGCTTGCAGGATTTCTAAATTGCTTTCTGAGTAAGCTTCCCTGTAGAAGAGTCATAAGGATTGGATAAATAAGGCTTTAAAACTTCTTGTAGCTTCTTCAAGAGACCTTAACTAAACCTCTGAGAACCTTTTGTATGGAAGGATCTCTTCTTTCAACACAGAGGAAAATGTTAGTGAGATACATCCTTTGCAGGGCTCTGTCTGCCATATAGCACACCAAAATTCAGTCTAAGCCAGGGATGATGGCTTCCTGGCCAGTTCAGAGGTATGACTGAGGTTGGGCCTCTGTGAAACTGAATTTCTGTTCTCTAGGATTTTAAAGAAATCAGTTAAACTTATTTAAATCTGGCTTCCTTAAGCTATACTGGGTTTATTTGCCATGAGGCATGTTCTAGGGATGTCAGAAGGAAGGTTTATGGAGGTTGTGCCAGGTTTATTTCTAAGCATGCGAACTTGTTCAACGTGGCGGAGTTTTGTTGGCAGCGTAAGAATCTTTCTCTATGGGAATGGTTCCTTCTACTAGAATTAAAATTTGTCTTTACTGTTTTCACTGCTGTCATCTGGTAGCATCTAAGACCATTGTTAACATTTCTGTGGATAATTTCTTTTAGGCTAGAGGCTCTTCAGACCTTTAGATATTGTTAGATCACACAAAAAGCTTAGTCATTTTCACTGTGGAGCTTGTGGTTTCTTGTGTCTGTGTTGTCACGTTACCTCGCCCATGAGAATAAAAAGCTCTTGGAAAAAAATCTTTTTTTATCCCGCTGAAAGCTGCTGCTCTGATGTGTATAATCTACTCTTGAAGTCATTTGTGCTGGATTCATTTGTGCTTTTGGACCTGTGTGCCTCTGGTCAGATTAGGCCGGAGGATAATGGCTATGGAAAGTATCTTCTTCAGGCTCACCTTGGGATAAGAAGACTTCCCTGTTCTGGCTTTCTCTATAAGTGTACCAGGATTTTCAAGTATTTGCAAGAGATGATGGCAAGGCATGCTTGGTAACTGTATGAGAAGGCAAACCTTTTTAGGCAACTGAAGCTGCTTGAGCAGAATCTGTCCTTGTGTTAATGTGGAGTATTTTTGAACCCACCAATGAAACCTGGTTTCCTGGGACCTTTTGAAGTTTTCCCCATGCACTTTGAGGCAGGGGCTCCAGGACATGTTGTAAAACCTGTCTTGGAATCTTCGGCCTTGCTGTTGGTGGAAGTAGTTTGGGTAAAAACAAACCATCTGCTTTTAAGGAAAAGGGAGGCTAGTCACATTGATGAGAAGTTAGTCCATTTTAAAAGACTATATATATTCACATAATAAACTTGTTTTCACTATCGTGTTCCTTTCTAGGGTTTAAATTTTTGTCTGTCTTTGTGGTAGCTGAGCTCATTGCCAGTCTCTGGTATTGTCAAATCTCTGTGATGCACTGGATACCAGCTTAGATTTGGTAGATAATCACAGGGGCAAGATATGCTGGAGTAGTCCTGTGGTCTCACTGCGTGTTTTCCTCGTGTACTAGGCTAAGTTCAATCAGCCAGTGTAACGGTTATGTGGATATACTTTGCTTTCAGTAAAATGAGTAATTGCAACTAGGGGTTTGTCCTTGAGTATGGGAGGGAGGATTGATCTATCACTGGGTAGATTAAGAGTTCTACTACTTGACTTCTTTTTAGGTACAGAGCGTTTTGAAACCCAGTCACCATAAGGATGGCCAGGAGCTTAATGCTCTGCTGAATGCCCCTCACATGCAGGTAAAACAAAATGGAGCTTCTAATTTGATGGATGTGTTTCTTGATGCTATTTTCAGTATAACTTATTTTTTTGCAAATAGTTTGGGCTGGCGGGGCAAGGATGGATTTTATTCTTCAACTCTGTGCAGATCTCTTCATATTTTTCTAGGATGAGGAGTTTCCAGTCTCCAGGAACTAATAGAAACTTCTAGTCAAGTGTTGTGCATGGTTGTATTGAGCCCTTGCTATGTTCTATATGTATTACAGGGCAATTTGACATTAGCAGTGTAGCAGTAGATCAGTAGGGTCAGGAGGACACATGAGCTGCATTGCTTATGTCTGTTTGTTTTCTTTGACAGCTGTTTCATGCTTACCATAGGGTACATAAAGGGAATTTTGTCTTGTGGTGATGTAAATCCATAAGTAGTTGTCACTGCAGTAACTTCTTGTGTCTGTATCCTCAGTCATATATGTGATAAACCAATGTCTGGGTATTTTTTTAGGAAGGAGAAGCTCTACACACGCAGTTGTGTGTTCAAAATTGTTTTCTTTTCCAATCTGAAAGAAAAGTTTTGGAAAGTATGTTGCAATAGGCGCTACACAGCTGTGATAAACGGTTTTGGTTTTTTTATTGCTTGAGTCAGTTTGCAATGTTCTGTAACCTTCAAAGCCTATTCAAATTGCAGAATTTCGTTGAACTCTGCTATTTTGTACACACAAAGTATGAAATTTTCTGTAACTGAGCTGATTTTGTTTAACACTAGGCACTTTTACTGGCTCATGATAAGGTTGCAGAACAAGAAATGCAACCAGAGCCTGTGACAGATGAAAAAATTTACGAGAATGTTGGTGTGTACGGAGGGGAGACGGTTAAAATAGTGCGCATTGAGAAAGCTCGGGATATTCCACTGGTAAGTACTGATACTCAGCTTTATGTAAAGGAGGTAAGCTTTTTTTGTCCTTTTAGAGTGATATGGAAGTTTTGGAATTTGAATGTGAAGGTGACTTGTAAACACTCTCCCTCCCTCCAAAATGAGAAAGTAATAGATGTTAAACTTGTATATATCTTCACAGAGCATAGTCCTACAACCATTTAGAATCTGTGCAACTTCTGTCAACTTGCGTTTGGACAGGACTTCCTGACAGAAGTCACTGTCCCAGGCCTCACTGCAGGAGAACTTACAGCCTTGTGCCAACCACACTTGGATTTTTTTGTTGTGTGGGTTGTTGGGATTTTTTTTTTTAGCAACTCACATCTTCTGGTTTGTGTGTTTCAAATAGGGGTTTCCTTAAGAATAATACATTTTTTAAAAAAAATCTTGAACCTTATGGTGTGGAGCAATTCTTCAATCTTGAGTGCAGTTTGAAGAAGTTAAGCAATGTTTTTAAAACCAGAGCGTTGGACATGTGTATCCAAGCTGTTACTTGCATTCTCTTTCAACATAGTTTCTCTACTGGGTTGGAATGTATACAATAGATGGCTTTGAGTGTCATGTATGTAATAAATTCAGAATGTGTTACTACTACACAGGGTGCTACTGTTCGCAATGAAATGGATTCTGTTATCATTAGTCGAATAGTGAAAGGAGGTGCCGCAGAAAAGAGTGGGCTGTTACATGAAGGGGACGAAGTTCTGGAGATTAATGGCATTGAGATTCGTGGAAAAGATGTTAATGAAGTTTTTGACTTGTTGGTGAGTTGAACACTTCTTGTTTTCCCGGCAAAAAATACTCATTTCATAAAACTGAAGCACATTGGCTCTGTCACTTGTTCTCATATTTGGCGTTAGTTTTAAGTATTTTCATTCTGATAGCTAGTGCTTATATGTGGAGGGCCACTTCAAGTTTTCTTTCTGATGCATTGTGTGATATGAATAAGTATAATGGCAGTTATCTACAAAAATGAAGCTCTGAAAAGTTGTGGGTTTTCATCTTTGTCTCTGAGTCCGCAATCAATAAATTTGTGGCTGTGTGATTGTGGCAGTGCCTGGCTGGCATGGACGTAATTTTCTCCATAGCAGCTTATGTAGGTGCTGTTTTTCAGACTTGTTTTAACACCACAGTGTTTTAGCTATTGCTGAACAGCGCTTGCACAGTGTTAAGGCCTTCTCTGTTTTGCACTCTGTCCCCGGCCTGCGGGTAGGCTGGGGGTGAGTGAGAGTTTGGGAGAGGACATTCACATTCAAGACACAGACCTGGGTTCTGCTGTAGGTCGCATTATTGCGGGAAGAATAAGCAGCAATATCCATAGATCAAGTTGTCTCATGCTAGAGTAAGACTGTAGCTTTTAGTGGACTATTTCCACCGTTAGTTGATTTTTTTTTTCCTGTAATTTGCTGTTAAAATGTTTCAGGTAATGCATGGAATAAGGTCAAGTGAAGGGAAGTAGAGGCAGAAATGTGTGTTTTGTTGGTTTTTTGGTTTGGTTTTGTTTTTTTTTTTCAGCCATTTAAAAAGATTCTTACAGTTATTTGAAAAGTCTTCAGTCTGCGTGTGTTTTTTGGATCAGAGACATCTGAGATACTTCATGCTCTGTAACTGTCTTCATTCCTATGTGTATTTTTTTAAACCATTCTTAGCTAAGTCCTATGGTTCCAAAAATAGTGTTTTATAGATGCTTGACAGATAATTCAACTCTGGCAGTTTAGTTCTCTGCAGAGAGCTTGTTCTGCTCTTAGGCAGGTCCTGCAACCTAGAGTTACAGAGTAAAACCGCAATACATGAATATATGAGCAAATTACTTGCCGAAAATTAAAAAGAAACCCCTGTTTTTAAACATGTTTTTAAAAAAATCATTAATTAAAAATAATCTTTTAAACTCTTTTTATGGTGTCTATTGCGTTTTGTAGCGTGGTAGCCAAGTTTTAAAATGCTTCAGTCCACAAAAAATACTTAAGCACAGGGCTTTGCCTCACCACTTGCTATTCAAATGACAAACTGCACATGACTTTGAGCAGGGCTATTCACAAGGGCACTGTGAAATTTTATGCGTTCTTAGTGGAACTGTGCCTGCTGACTGAAAATCGTGGATTTTCCTTTCCTGCAGCCTAATCATGTTATGCTCAGTTATGTTTACTTTATTTAAGCCTTAAGTCTGAATTTTTTAAGGTATGTGCATTTGTTTTGGTTTTACACAACATAAATTGTTGCGTTACGGTTCGTGGGTAGGAAGACAGGCACATGTAGACCTTGTCACGGGTTGGCACTTGCGTTTTATCTAGGTATTTGTTATGTGTGCAAACACGCTTTGCATACACAAGTATGCAAACAAATATGAATTCTTGAAAGCCAGGACGTTTATTATGTTCTACTTTTTTAATAGGGGTGATTGCAATATCGATATTAAGTACTTTTTAGCTAAATTTTTAACCAGTTTCTTTTATACTTTAATAATGTTAATATCATAAAATTATAGTAAAAATGTTTTGATTTGAAAACACTGTTCCACTGAAGCAATTTGAGAAAAATAACAGTCTTCTGTATATTTTTTTTTCTTCCCAGCATACATCCACTTGTTGGTAGTTTTGAACAGAACAAGAGAATATTATTCTCCATGTCTCCTATGTCTCTGCTTGGCAAAATTGCAGCTGCTCCATTTCATATAGAAATAGTTTATGTATAATGAAGAATGCTAGGCTTTTAAAATCTCAGTATCAACATTTGGCTTTCTAGCCTGTCACTGGATTTGTATCTGTGATACGTATTTTAAACCAGTTAAGGGGTAGATGATGTACTGTTCGGGACTGCCTTTTATGGGAATTTTGGAAGCATTTTCTAAAATATGTTACTTGTTAAAATTCTTAACCTTAAGTGACATGCTGATACTGTCTGTTAAGTGTCTATTTTTCATCTTAGGCTGACATGCATGGTACTCTGACGTTTGTATTGATACCAAGTCAGCAGAGCAAGCCACCTCCTGCAAAGGAGACAGTTGTAAGTAGCTCTACATAAGTTCTTCAGCTTGGTGATACAGACCTTGTTTTTCCAGCAATGTGTAGAAAGTTGTGCTGTAGGTCGTTTAGATGGTGGAACAAAAACAAAACTTAATAATTTAGTTTAATTGTTACCAGACTGACCAGACTGACAACTGAATTTTTGGAAATGATTGATGGTGTTAAGCTGAAACTCTTGGTGTGATTTCTAACTCGGTTTCTAAAATAATAAGAGATTATAAAACTAGAACTGCCCATGCATCTTAAATTCGACTTTGAAATTCCCAATTTCTCTGGTGGGTGGGGGGGGGTGTGTGTGTGTGTGTGTATACATATAAGTATACATATAAAATTGGACTGATGGAACTTGCAAATATGCTTTGGGAGGAAAATGTATATATATACTGGAAACTTTATTCATTATCTTTTTAGCTAATCCACTTTTCTTGGGACAGCTTTAACAGGTTGAAAAAAGAGTGCACCTATTTCTGTTACAGCCAAACAAAAACACTAGTGGTTGGTAACAAAGTAAAATATTTTACAAGTGAAACTTCACCTAAAGCCCAGCAAATGATTTTCAATCTGTGTATTTATTAGGTATTTTAAACAAATTGGAATATCTCTGATACTTTTGAATGCGAAAACTTAAATCAGTAGCTCAGGGGGTTTTGCTGCTTAAAATGGTGAGGAAATTGCATAGACCTTAGATTTAATAAGAGTTAAATTCAGGCCTTCACCTCCAACCTAGCACAACTGTTCTTTTCCACTGCTAACCTGGGTAATGATTCAGTTCCATCTCCTGTATGCCTCAGATAGCTTCCATTTTCTAGAATGTTGGGTTTTTACATATTGGAGCTCCTCTGCAGTCGCAGGAAGATGAGGTGCAATTCTTCAGAAGCCACAGGTGGTTTTCTTCTGTTTTTATATTTGATCTTCCACAGATACACGTGAAAGCGCATTTTGACTATGATCCTTCTGATGACCCTTATGTCCCCTGCCGAGAATTAGGCCTATCTTTTCAAAAAGGAGATATACTCCATGTGATCAGCCAGGAAGATCCAAACTGGTGGCAGGCTTACAGAGATGGAGATGAAGATAACCAGCCACTGGCAGGCCTTATCCCTGGTAAGTGGAGCTGTAGAAAAAGCTTGACAGTCAGTTGTTCCCATAGCCATAGGGGCAATATTCTGGTTTTCAAAGACCTTAAATGTCAGATACCCTTAAATGTTCATTGCCATAAATATCTGTGTCTTTGAAGCTTTTGCAACAGCGCTCTCTTGGTTATGCAGTTTGCTTACTTAAAAGGTTGACCATTTAGAGACATCTCCATGTATAGATTTTTAAATGCAGAGTAAAGCTACCACTTCCGCTGCAGTTCACCTTTCAAGAGCTACCCTGCTCTTCCCTTTCTCTTCCACCTGGACTCAGTATTCGGAGTTCCCTCTGCTGGCTGCGGCAGAGATGTGGAATCGAGCCTGCCTGTTCTCTGGAGATGAGAACAGCTCTTAGGTTACTTACTATATCAGGTAGTCTATTTGAAAAATGTAACTTTTCTGCATGTTTTCACCTAGCAAAGAGCTTCAGTTGCTTGTAAACTGTGCTTCCTTTCTAACTGTCGGGGGCCTTAGTAATAGGGTTTTCAGACATTGAAGTTGGTGTGTATGTTTCACATGGAAATATGTATTGCACTCTTGTCCGTTAAAGATCTCCTGATGTTAGGCACAGTGAACAAAAGACATTTTGACATTTGAGTAAGTTGAGAGGAACACTGATTTAAATATAGGCTAATGTTTTTCAAGTTCAATAGACTTAGTATAACTAGAACATGTTTAGCATGCAAAAATAATTAGAAAACGGTATCATCATAGTATGGAAATGTAATCTTTCCAGCAGTTTCAGTTTTCCAGGCAAATATGTCCAGAATAGTACAAATATTCATCAAGACAGACTTGCAGAGTGTATTTTTGAATCAGTAAGCAAGCTTCACAGTGATTTTAGTTTCTCTTTTTAGATTGCACTTGTACTCTACTAGAACCTTTAGAGATGTGAAAGCTTAGGAAAAAGTAAAATAAGTCATTCCAACAAAGTATGGAAATGGTTTCTAGTGTTAACTGCTTTTGTACTTTTTTTCTTTTTCTTCAAATGCATTAAGGAAAAAGTTTTCAGCAACAAAGGGAAGCAATGAAGCAAACCATAGAAGAAGATAAGGAGCCAGAAAAATCAGGTTGGATATATGCTTTCCACGGGAAAAAAACCCCTCCACCTCGCAAAGACGCTAGTTAGTGAGATCTGGAACCTCATCATTGTGGAACTGTAGAAATTGTTTCCATTCTTTCTAACACAAGTGGGATGATTCTTTGAAATTCTTTACATAAATACAGGTCTGCGTTTAGCACTTTGTAGTATAAATCACATTTTGGTTTTTTCATAACCACGTGCAGTGTGATTGGGATGGTGTAGGGGAACTTGGAAAGCCCCTTTTTTCTTGAAGAATTTTATCTGCCATGACTCAGTTGAAGTCCTTGGCATGCAGTATTTGCTTAATACACCAAAGCGTTGTAACAAACTGAAGGATATTGCACCTTTTCAAAACTGGAGAATAAATTCCCCACTTTGAAGATACAGATATAGTCCATGGGATAGGAAACTTTTTTACTGTATGGTTATTTGACTGTGATGGTTTTTATTTTCGTTAGGAAAACTCTGGTGCGCAAAGAAAAACAAAAAGAAACGGAAAAAGGTTCTATACAATGCAAATAAAAATGATGGTAAGCAACCTTTTATTGCACAGTGTGTGTACTTATAAGCAACTATAAAAGATTCTACAAATAGCTTTGTGAAAATAATGCTGACATTCCAGATACGATGTTAGAAATACTACCTGATAGTGTTCTGTGTGGGATCAGTTGTATGGTTTGTAATAGTATTTAGTAAAAGAGATGGCAAGATTTGTAGGGTCATTTAGTGTCTTTATTAAAGACCAGATGATAGGGGCAAAACCCCAGTTTTTTAGGCATGGAAGCATTCATACTTTTAAAATTACGAACCAATTTATTATGGTTTTGTAATATTATCTCACTCTGCATAAGAAGTTTAGTAAAGGCACGCTTTCTCCACAGAGAATTTGTAGGCTGTATTCCTAAAGTACTTTAGGATTAGGGTGATGATTTTTGTTGTTGCAGGGCATGAAGTGTTATCTTTGTACTAGAAACTTGTTCCTTGGCAGGAAAGTTGTTCCCTAGGTTTATACAAGTACTTATATCAGTAGTAAGTGGGAATACATTTTCCCTCTCCAAAAAGGGGAAACTAAAAAAAGAAGCCTCATCTTGCTGGACAAGTGATGATCTTTGGGGTTCCGTTGCTTTGGTGACTTGCAGCTAAATGCTGGGCAGAGTCAGGAGCTGCCTGACACTTGATATACTGCCTGACAGGCAATACACGCAACTAGCAGTAAAGGACGTTGTTTTACTGTTTCTCTCTCAAGATTATGACAATGAGGAAATTTTGACCTACGAGGAAATGTCACTGTATCATCAACCAGCAAATAGGAAACGGCCAATTGTTCTCATCAGCCCACAGAACTGCGGCCAAAATGAGTTGCGGCAGCGACTTATGAATAACGAAGTGGATCGCTTTGCCTCTGCAGTTCCCCGTAAGTTTGATAGATGGATACAGTTGCTTCTTCTAAACACTGTCTGCAGACAAATCCTCATGTGTTGAAAATAGCAATTAGGAGTTTGAGGGTTTGAGCAGGATAAAGTCAGCTCTTGGATAAAGGACAAATAAAGTTACATCTTGTGTGGCAAAAAGCAGCTTTGATAAGTCAATGCAAATCCAGTGTCCCAGCACAGTGTTATAGAGGCATTATAAGACACGCATATATTTCAATTGGAATAAACTTGGAGTGAGTTACAGAAGTTTAAAAAACTGGTACATTGGTCAAAGAATTTTTAACCTACATATCCTGCATACATTTAAATTTAAGTTGCTTTAGTGCCTTCTCAAACCACTGATTTCAGTGAATTTTATGTTTTTAATGTCTAATGTACCCTAAATTAAGTTTACAAACAGCTTAACAATATAACTTGTTATAAAAAACTAATAGCTGTTTTCATATCCAGAGTGCAGCTGCACAGATGAAATTATTCCATTTATTGCTGGCTATTTTTTCCCCTCTAGATATTGTAAACAAGACCTCTAAATGTAGGTTCAGCCTTTGGTAACTTAATCTGTCCTGGAATATTTATTGTAGAAAATACAACCTTTTTTGCTTGGTTAGCAACATCTCTCCCAGGAGAAATACTTATTTCTCTTCAGTTCTACAGGTGCATCACTGTCTTGATTTCTTTTTTGTTGTTGCTCTTGTTTGTAGATACTACTCGGAGCAGGCGAGAAACTGAAGTAGCTGGCAGGGATTACCATTTCATTTCCCGACAGGCATTTGAGAGTGACATAGCTGCAGGGAAGTTCATTGAATATGGAGAGTTTGAAAAGAACCTCTATGGTACTAGCATAGACTCCGTGCGGCAAATAATCAACTCTGGCAAGATATGCCTTTTAAATCTTCATACACAGGTATGGCAAAGCTGTTGCCTGTCATGTGTTAATTGTATCAGCTACTGTGAAAATCTTTAGGGGATGTATTTTGTTTTCTATAAAATGTGTATTCTCAAGGTCCGTTTTCATGTTTATTCCAAGTTTTCTTTCAGCGGTGCTCAGTTAACTATATTCAGTGTGTTATTAAGACAGCCTTCTTGTTTTTAGTTTGGAAATATACACATTTTCTTTATTTGTGCTAAAGTTAAAATGGGCGTTGGTTTCCAGATACCTAAAGCTGGTGAGAACTATCTGAATTGAAAAGTTAATTAAAATAAGATTTGTGTCTCTGTCTTCCAATTGTTCTGTGAGCTCTAAGGTTTTTGAAGATGGAGAGGAGGTTGTTTGTGATTATACTGGGAAAGTGTATTTTGGGAATGGGTTATGCAGCTCCAAAACAGACAGGATTAAAGTACATCATATCAAAAATAATGAAAAGCTTCTTAGCTATGACCTTTTGATTGTGGAGAAGGAAGAGACAAACTATGCAATACAGCCCTCAACTTGTAAATTTAGTTAAACTTGGGAAGAGGCAGTGTCCTGGAACACAGCCTATTTTGTAATGCATACAATATACATGATGTCTACTGCTGTTACAGCCCTAACACTCAGACACATCAGTAAAGCCTGGTAGTATTGAAGCTATCATTAGCTGTCACCGGTTGGGACCATGTGATACTTCTACTAGAATAGCTGATGGGTATTGCAAAGCATGTCATAAGCTGAAAGTTCATAACACTTGGAAAATTAATCTAATTCTGTGTTTATAAAAGTCTATTTCAGAGACAAGTTGTTTGTCCCAAGACACGTTGTTTTTTCCAAAAGATTCCTTCTAACTACAGTTTGGTTCCTTTTTATTTACTGTTTCTTAATATAAATGTAGCCAAAAAAAACCCAACGCTAAGCATACAGTAATAGTGCATCTGATACTGTTCATGTGTGGAACTGTTAAATATCTAATGAATCCTATTTCTGCAGTCACTGAAGACACTACGTAACTCTGACTTGAAGCCATACATTATATTTGTTGCACCACCTTCACAAGAGAGATTACGTGCTTTACTGGCCAAAGAAGGGAAAAACCCAAAGGTAATGTGTCTTAACACTTCTGAAACCATGCTGCTGCTTTTTATTCACAGATCTGGAGTGTTTTTGGTAGTTTCATATATTCTTTATTTGGAACTGGGACATGGTAGTGGTACTGACAGTATATGGGAAGTGATGTAGTTGAGACCTGTGTGCTCCAGGTTGGTAGGCAGACCTTGCTAAGGGAGGGGCTCAGGATGCTTTCAGCTGACTGAATGTGAGAGGTGTGAGGCAAGGGAGTCCCCTGCTAATTCAGTAATCCTGGGGCACAGTGTCTCATTGGGGTGCAAAATATGACCCGTTATTTCAAAACTGGGAAACCCAACTTTGTACTCAAGTAGACCTGAAAGTAATTCTAGGGAGCAAATGATAATTGTGTTTCTTTTGAGAACTTGAAAAAGCATTTACTTGAAAATATTGAAACTCTTCAGACACTTAAATACTTGATCCTGTAGGATCACTTTCCATGTTTCAACCATGTTTCCATGTTATGTCAAGATCTCAGCTTACTCAGTTCAGATCACTTAGTTAGAAATAATTTTTGTGGAATGAAGGGGTTCCTGTTACAGGAAAGTGTTATTTCTTGTATGTATGTGGCTTTGGTTTTTCTTAAGTGTATGTAACTCCTAGAAAAAAATCTTGAGGGCCTGAAGTCCCTTTTAAAAATATCCTCTTCAGACAAGTATCTCAAAAATTATACCTGAATATTTATATAATACAAAAATAAGCTGTAGAAAACAAACACACTTTTAGAAACCAAGTGTACAAAAATTGTCAAGTAAAACAAACCATTTCTGCTTCTCCTTTGCAGTATTCTTGCTTTTGATATATTCCCTTCCAGCTCCCAGAACATGTTTCCCATTTTTCTGCAATGTCATTCACCTGTTGCTATAGTGATTTGATCAACTTAAATGTACAGCGCTCATTGTGGTTCTCATTGCTGTTTATTGGTAAAGGTATTTCAGTGATAGCTGCTGCCTTTGGCTGTTTGGTGCCTGTAGTGCTACATCTCCAGAAGAACGCTGTCTGAATACACCATTCAGACTTTCTCTCCCACTCTCTCTGCAATCTCCAGTCTTTTTCAGAAGGATAATGGGGCTTAGCAACCTAACTTATTTTTCAGAAACATGATTTAAGAGCCTTAGTAAGATGAACATCATAAAATGAGCAGTCATTTACTTCAGTCTGGGACAGTTATTTACTGTTTGCCACTTAGGGCCAATCAGAAGAAATTGTCTTGAGTGCCCGTAGCTTTCAAATATGTGTCGTGGTTCAACGTTATTGTAAACTTTCCAGTAGCTGATAGCGATATCATGAAAATTTGTGTAGAAGACTTTTCTGAGTCAAGTGGTTACCTTTCCCTCCCTCTGCTCTTGTGACACAGAGGCTCACACACATACACTAACTCTCTGCTTTTGCTTGCAGCCAGAAGAGCTGAGAGAAATCATAGAGAAGACAAGAGAGATGGAACAGAACAATGGCCACTACTTTGATACAGCAGTTGTGAATTCTGATCTCGATAAGGCGTATCAAGAGTTACTTCGGTTAATAAACAAACTTGACACAGAACCCCAGTGGGTGCCCTCTACCTGGCTACGATGAGAGAGCAATTCCAAGGGACAAATGGACTTCAATCTAGTAATCTTTCCAAGGAGATCGCGTGTGGGTCTGCCTGACTCTAGTATAGACGTGTGTGAGCTCTAGACCTCAGTGGCTGCATCCTTTGCCAGTGAAATTGTGTATTAGTGAAAAAATACGCTGATCGGCTTGTGAGTCAGTTTAACTGATCTAAAGATTGTCTGAGTTTTCTTTCTCTGTGGTCTAGAAATAGAGACTTTGTCAGTACTAAATTCTACAGCTTTAAATAGATTTTTCTAGCATCTACTTTTATACATAAATCCACCTTTTTTACCTAGAATCACCCTTATGAAATCAAAGATTTTAAGTATGTGTGTGTATATACAGTCCATGCTGTCACATAGTTATAAATATGAATGTTATTTAACACTTAACTTAATGGCTTTGTGGGACATGATGGTAGTTCAGGAGCACAATTCTACAGATCATTGGGCAGAGAAATAATCTACACATGAAAAATGTTGCTATTAATGAGAAATCTCTGTTGTTCAAAAAATACACAGAATGAAGATGCTGCTCTGGTCTGGAGCTGCCCTGCGAGGCTTGAATTAATATTTTAATTCTCAAACATTCCACTTTCTAATAGCACTGTAATTGGAAAATGTATATAATGTAAATATTTCAATCCTTGTGTCTTTTTAGTCAGACTTTTTAAATTAGATTTGACTGCACATTAATTTTAGGTCCAAAAATGAATATTGATCTTTTAGATGTGATATTTTTATGGAATTTTCTTTAAAACATATTGATGGATTGGAGCCACTGTTTTCCACAGATCTGTAGAGATATTTAGAAAGGCAGAGGCTATATTTTTGTGAAGTATATATAGTTATAAGACATGCTGCTTAAATCAACTTCAGTTCTTATGTTTTATAACAGAATACTGAATAAAATAGACTGATGTGCTGAACATTGGAAGATAGTGGGGGTTTTTAATCTCTGCAAATGGTTCATCTTGTGGCTGTTGGCCTAACGGATCATTAACTGGAATTAAAATAGCTGAATGTAGCTGTTTTATAAATGAGTATTGTAATTCACTAGCCAAGATATTGTCCTGCATTTGCTCAGCACTGCAGTGAAAGTATGTGTGAAAACACTGGTAACTGACTGAGAAGTCACAAGAAAGGGAGGAATATTTGTAATTGTTAGGACAAAAAAAACAACCAACCTTGACACAAGCGAGCAAAAGGCAAGGTCTCTATCCCAGTGTGTTCTGCAAAGCAGATGGGGTCATCTCTGCATCTTCAAATGATCCTGAGCTGTGAAGGTTTACCTGCTAAGGCTGTGCATCTGCAGTAGGGCTGTTCTGTCGCTGAAGCTAACGGAGTAGTGGTATGTTGGCTGTTTTGGTTTGGCATAGCACAAAGAACATTGACTGTGAATATCTTTTCACTTTAGCCGTAGCATTTCTTTATTCCTACAGGTAAAACACTGGAGTTACATCAATGTGTAGTTTATTCCCATCTAATGTTGAAGGATGAAAAAATAGTTGATTTTTTCTATTTTGTCTTGCATATATCCTTCCTTCAAATGGTAATGGAACAAATTCACACCCATAGTTAGAGAGCTGGAAGTATACAGCAGATATAAAGAAGTTGTCAGAGCTTTACTAGCTACTGAGCTAACATTCAGTACATTTTTGTATTGAAAAATGGAAGTATAGAGTGCATTCCTGTCTTGTTAGAAAGCAAAATGATTTGCTGGTTTAATTAGTATTTAGGGTTGAAAAACAATTAAGCAGTTAGTGGGGATACATAATGACACTTCAGAAAGAGAAGGGGTTGGAAACTTCAGTCTTCAGTTCAGTTCAGTGTTTGCCTCACATTGCAGGCATGCTCTCAGCTTAACACATAGTTTGACAACTACCATGTTCAGGTATAGTGGATAGTATTTCAGAGATGACAAAATATTGTACTGATTGTACCCTTTTTAAGAAAGATGATTGTAGATGTATTAGGCTTTTTGATACTGAATTGGACAAGAAGGTGGAAAGCAATAAAATGTAAGGGTAACCTAGCTCAGCTATGTAGGTGCTGCCCAAATTCTTGCAGTCACAATCAACTCAAGATGGTTGCTGAACCCCCTTAGGAATTGTGTGTTTATAGGCAGTGTCAGTCACAGTAAATCATGCCATTAATGCAATTGACTCATGGTTGTCTCCCATTCTTCTGAAATGGTGTACAGAAACTCTTTTTATAGAAATAAGCTTTTGAATGTGGACTTCAATAGACTTACAGAACATTGTGACAGAAAGTTCAGGTCTACTCTCTCAGTTCCCAAAGCACACAGAACTTGCTGACATTCATGTAGAGGGGTGCTGCGGTAGTTCATAACTGTTAGCTTTATCTCCTGCTGAGAGGAAGGGCTTTGGCAACACTGAGAAGTGTATCTGTCTCTCCATCTGTTGCCAGTTTGGACCCGGAACTATCGTGTGTGAGAAATGATTCTGCCGCCTGTAATGAAGAGTGTCTGTTATTTCCCTTGAGAGTAAAAGAGAATATGCAAACTTCACCTGTGAAAACCTTATCACAGCCTTTGTAGTGAGCTGTATCAGACTGGAATGAGGATGTCTTCATTTTTACGAATCCAGATATAATTAAAAAGAAACTTTAGCTGAATTGCATAAAGTAATTTTTGAATGTAATTATATGTGACTTTTTAATAAGATGAGGGGGTTAATGCCTTAAATAATTAAGGTAATTTTACTAAGACCTGTGGTTAGCCCCACACTGTACTTTTATACGTGTATCTGCACTCTGTATTTTGAGACATCATGAACTGCACACTAATGTAAAAATGTAAAATATTTCTAGATTTAAAATAAATCACTGTACAATTTTACTTCTTGTAGTGGATACTGGGAGTCTTCTCTCTGCAATTTTGCTGAATGTGTGAAAGATGCTGTGACCCATCAGTGCCCTAGATGTTCTCTGAGGTTCTTTCTGACGCCATGCATGCAGTGACAGAGGTAAAAACATGTCCTCCAATCTAGAGTTTCCTTCAAGCTTGACCTGTTTCTTACAACAGAGTATGGACCTACACAACTGTGTTGCCTTCAGCTCCAAAAGGAAAAAGAAATGGCCTTGTGCCTCATACAATTATAAAGTGCCTTTTTAAAGGTGTTAATAGAAGTTCATTTCCTTGCACTTATCCTGCATCTGCAGTTGAGTGCTGGATCATGTTTTAAACAAGATGCTCACCTTGCAGAGACTCATAGCACTAGAGACAATGTAGTAGTGCTACCACTATGGCATGTGTTCTGTTTGCTGACTGCAAACCAACGTCTTTAGGAAAACAGCACTCCGAACTGCACAGCATTCAGCAACAGCCTGCTTATCAGCCTAGGACATGAAGACTCACAGCAAGGATGGACTATTTTACATTCAACCCTGGCTTGCTTGCCAGCCTCCTTGTTGCTCCAAATTTTCATTGCAACATCCAGCTGGATAGCTGAGAAGAATTTGTGTTTGTGGCAGTAGCAAGCCACTTCTTGGTTACTTACCTGAAGCAGTAAAGGTTAACTGAATGTGGGCATGGGATGAAGAGAGATGTGCCCGGTGCAGATTCTAAGTTGGGGTCAAGAGATGAAGAGAAGTTTTTATTTTGAAATCAACATGACAGTTTCCAAGCTTTTAAGACCATCTAGCAGATGAGCCAGACACCAGATAGTTAACATTTAAAATTGTTAATTGCTTCTAGCACAGACAGTACACAAGTTGGCAGAACCTCTAAATCAAAGCCATGGATGTTTTAGGCCAATGGTAACAATCGTGCAACAAAAATCACAGAAGACTGCAGATTTCATCAGCAGGTTAGAAAACTAGAGTTGTCTTTACTGACATCTGACTTCAGCTCTGAGAATACCTGCTTTGAGCAACTTGAACGTTAAGAGTTCAGCAGTGAAGAACGTTACATGCCATCTCCCTCCCTAAATAACATTTCATTTTGCTTGCACTAGCAAGGGGAGCAATGAGAGAAGAATCTGATGAGGCAAATCCAGAGCCATCCTGCAAATGGACAGTCATTCCTACTAAGTGAAGAAACCGGCTGAACATGCAACAGGCAGCTTTCCTGGTAAGAAAGCACCTGACTCATCTTTTTCTTTCTATGCTCCAGTCAAGTTCCCAGATTTCTAATCTCCCAGGAGAAATCCACAATCCATTCAACTCAAGACTTGTACACCAATTGAGAAGTCACATAAGTATCATTGAGGCAACGTGTCCTGAATTATATTGCAATTGGACATTCTGTACTCTGGGTCCCCTGCTCCATAAACAACAACAGTGCTGGGTTACTCAAAGAGAAGGTCTTCATCCTTCTCTTCTGCTAAGAGATTGGCTGGTTCACGTTCCCCACCAGCAGCCCTCCGCAGCTCCCGTTCTTTCTCAGATTTTTCTTTCAATACCTTTTTCTTTTCCTGGATCTTCTTTAACCTGTGAAAAGAAAGGTGGTTTATCTGTAAAAGCAACATGATGACTTCATAAAACAGGCCAACAGCAAAGATGCCATACAACTTGGGTATGACAAAACTGCCTGGAGAAGTTCCCCAGGAAATGAAAGTGCCACAACAAAGGCCTTTATTTCTAGTTGCTGCCATTGAAAAACTTCATCTCTGCAGATTAACACATTTCTATAGCAGAGGGGTCCTTAAAGCAGAACACCTCAGTGTACTGTTATCACACCATTCCCTCTGGAGGGACAATAATGGCAGGTGTGCTCAGCCTAGTGGTAGGGATTAGTTTGTAACTTTGAGATGAGTAATTGCATCTCTCTATGCTCAGCTCTGTGCAGTAAGAACCAGGTCATGTTTAACAGTGTCCACTGTCAGATCTGGTGAATACTTCTCCTAAGTCCCTTCTAAGGAACGGTCTATTTGAGAAAGAGACAGGTCTGGTCTTGGTTTAAATATTTACCTGTAGAATTCCTCTCGTTCTCGTTCATCCAGTTCTGTGATGATATAAGAAAGGGTACGCTCAATCCTGGGAATAATCACTAAAAAATATAAATAAGGAAGTTGTTGGGCTGCTGTTATATTAGGCAGGAAGATATCTAATGCAGTGCACAGATGGTTCCTAAAGTCAATGTGGTAATTCTTCTAGCTGGGGATAATTTACATAAAGATCATACTATTTCATTATGGACAAGTACACGGAAATGTTTTCTTTGGTAAGTCCAGGACTAAACTGGTACTCTGAACTTCACGATCTCCCATAGCATGTTTGTTTGAAAGATGCAATGGAATCAGCAAACACTGATCCCTGGTTGGTTGTAAGGTCCTTTTTCCCCCATGGAAGTAGTTTTAAAAAAATCCTGCAAGACGTAAGGCAAGATTAGAATTAAAATTATGTTCTTCCAGCACATTCTTTCAGAAACTTCTGTTCAATATAGCACTTTTACTCTCAGAATTGTGATCTCTGTTTGAAAAAGCCATTGTGAAAACAAATATTCAAATATAACACCATTACAAGGGAAGAGATAAGACATTAAACAAGCTTTATCACTCAGCTAGGCAAGCTATGTGTCAGAATCACTTTTCAAAAGGAGAAAGCTGTTATATCAGCACTACTAAAGTTATTTGGAAGGCTGCAGAGGGAACCTTTTCTACAGTTAAATTTGTAGAGCGTAAGCTGCAGATAAGGCCTGCACATTCAAAGGAACAAGTCTATGAAAAATACTGCTGAAAAGGATGGTTCAGATTCATGTACTAAAATAAGTTCCTGCATACATGCAAAGATGATAAAATCCCAGCTAACAACTACTCAGAAGGAACTTGAAATAATTAAAGCACCCTGGCTACTGCACCAAAAGGGGTCACAGCAATATTGTGCTGTGTAGTACCTAAGAAATTGCAAGAAACAAATTTACAAACAAGAACATAACAGATAAGGAATTCAGATGAAAGAAAAATACCAGAACATTGACATTAGGACTGTTCCATTTCCTGTAACATAAACTTGAATAGGTTACCAGGATTTCTCTCTGGATGCCTATTCTGCAATCTCATCCAAAACCAACAAAAAAAAGTCAGCAGCTCTCCACTGGACACCACAATTATAGTTTTAAAGGCTATTATACTAGCTATTAAATTGTAACACGTAAGAACATTCTGTCTTTCATTTCTAGTCAACAGACCTGACCAAATAAGTCAAAGTCACTAGCAGGGACTCCAGAATGTGACTGTGAAATCTCTGTTCTATAGGCTCTCAATACAACTTCCTGATTACTTTCTCAGGTTTGTGTATTTATTTATCTCTGTACTCCAGTCCGTTCCACTAAGCTTTTAATTTTTGTTCTTATTTGCACTATGCTTAACTGTAATGCTTTCTGCATAGTTCATGAACTGGTTTGAAATCCTAGAAACAAAAAAGCAGTCAAAAGAAGCGTGGCTTCCAGTAAGCCTGCTCCTCATCTTGTATGGAGACAGAAAAATACGCATCCCAAATGGAAAAATACTCACCGTGTTCAATTGCATTCACACGTCTGTTTGTTATTTTGATGGCTTCATCCAAAGTAACAAATGATGTCTGATGGAATGGGATTAAATAATTAATATATAACAAGACAAATTTAGCATTTACATCAATTCTATACACAAAACTAAATCGCACTTGAAAGCCCAAGCCAAGTCTACAGACTGCATTCTTGGTAGAAGCGGTTTTTTTTCCCCACTAATGTCAGTAGCACACTGAACACTACACATTAGCAGTTACAAATACTAACTCACCACAAAATGTTTCCTCTTAGCTCTAAGGAATAAGGACTTCTTTGAAGCAGTAATGTAACTGTTTTGTAGCTGAAAAAGGTTTGCAACTTTGTACAGCACTGGGACTAAAGGAGTAGAGTACAGCTCAAAATATTAAGCTAGAATCACTGAGACTACATTACTTTAACTTCAGAATAGTGAGAAACCAACAATCCTCTTTTTTTTCTTCCCACCAACCTGTAAGGAGGCCAGCTCCACAAGCAGCTCCACAGCTTTGGCATAGTTCCTCTTCAGCTTAGCCAGCTGTTCTCCACCTCTGGCCAAGCCAGTCAGCTCATAGCCTGAAAAAAATAATTAAAACATCATCAAATAACTTTTGTTGCTATTGCTACTATGGTGTTTTCTTACTAGATAGAAATTAGTACTTCACAAATTACAGGAATACCGACAGCTCAGCAAGTGCCAGCATAAAGCCTTTGCTCATTAACAAATTGTCTTTATAGTGGTTTATGTTATTACAGATCATTGCTGTGCATTTCCACACTAAATCCTACCAGTCTTAAAACCTGGTAATTCAAGACAAGGCTTCTTGTCTGAAAAACTCATCGATTTAGGAAATCAAAATCCACTATGGTCCCTAATAATCCCATCCTTGATGTCACAGGAACAGGGCAAAGCACCGTAGAGGAAGTAAGTACACCTCTGCCAGTGATGTAAACTGACTTTCTAGCAAGACATAACCTGACAAGTATTTTTGTAGTAGCATAGAATAGCCACAAGTACATATAAGATAGAAAATACTTGTTTTGTACTTACTGTCCCCTCCTTCTTGGTAATGCTCAAAAACTGGCAAGGTTACACCTGACAAAAGTGAACAAGAATGTGTGTAAGAGACAAAGGGTTATAGATTTACTAAATACAACTCACTTTTACTCTGTTTGCTTCTAATAAATTATGTAAGCTTGGAAGTTTTGTTTCCAAAATCTTCCTATACAGCTTGGAATGATTAAATCATGCTGGTTTTGACATCTTAATATGGAACTTCAGAATTGTATTGAGAACGAGATCTGGACACGTGAAAAAATTTGGGGAAGTATTCCGGTTTATTCAGTGTTCAGTTTTATTATGTTTCTGTTTAGTAATGCATTTTCTGTGCTTAAGGAATATTTTAAGCATTCAATCCTGATTTACCTTTCTTGTTTTCTTCATAGACAATTACTGATATTTAGTATCCTGAAATTTATTTTTTTTTTGTACTTAATTTCCTGATCTATTTTTCAGTAAAGCTCTATGGAAGTTGTGTTTTGTTCAAACATCTAGAAATCGGACTGCAAGTTACAGTCATTTAATTTTATGAGAGGTAAATAACTAAATATAAAAACTATCTCCTATATGTGAAAAACCCAGCAAATTACAAGTGTTCTCACTGTTAAGATGAATACGAGAAATAAAGAAGACGAGGCAGTGTTTGAATACACTCCTGCATATTTCAGAGTCTTCTCCCACAATTCCCTTGAGTTGAAATACTCAGAGTCTGGAAAAAATCACCTGCTACATTGTCTTTTTTAGCTCTGATCTTGACTTGAGCTTTGTTCACATTTTGGATCACAGTGGTACTGTAAGGAAGAAAACATACATCTTAATCAAGCAAGCTCAAGTGGTTCATTAAGTCATCATTATATACAAGATGAAGTAGTTACCAAATAGCTGTAAAGATTTGGGAATTGTCTCCATCTCAGTCATCCATGCAAATCTTTGCACACACATCAAAGCTAACACAGAAGCTTTGAAAGAAATAGGTTCCCAGCAATATTTGGAAATGTGAAAGATGCAGAGACTGTGAAATACAACTACAGAAATGTTTTAGACCAAGTATACAAAGCATATTCAAAAACTAGCCACTTAGCTGGCAAATTACTTTAAAATATTTTAATAACATTGAGTCAACCCGAGAGACTGTTTTTCCCAATAAAAGTGAAGGAATCACAGAATCACACACAGAATCACAGAATCGCTCGGTTGGAAAAGACCTCTGAGATCATCATGTCCAACCGTTCCTGTCTACCCACTAAACCATATCCTTAAGTACCTCGTCTACCCGCTCCTTAAATACATCCAGGGATGGTGACTCCACCACCTCCCTGGGCAGCCTGTTCCAGCCTCTGACGACCCTCTCAGTAAAGAACTTCCTCCTTATCTCTAACCTGAACCTCCCTTGGCACAGCTTGGTGCCATTTCCCCTTGTTCTATCCCCCATCACCTGGGAGAAGAGACCAGCACCCACCTCTCTACAACCTCCCTTGAGGTAGTTGTAGGTACTGATGAGGTCTCCCCTCAGCCTTCTCTTCTCCAGGCCAAACAACTCCAGTTCCCTCAGCCGCTCCTCATAAGGCTTGTTCTCCAGACCCCTCACCATCCTTGTGGCTCTTCTCTGAACACGCTCCAGAATCTCAACATCTTTCTTATAGTGAGGGGCCCAGAACTGAACACAGCACTCGAGGCGCGGCCTCACCAGTGCTGAGTACAGGGGGATGATCACCTCCCTGGATTTCAAGGCTTTAATGCAGACCAAGGCCACAACATTTTGTTCATTTGAGTTAGCACATACTTGTTCTTTCAGAACAGTTACGAGTTTGTTTACCCACTAACTGTATCATATTATCAAACTTAAGCTTGTACAGCACTTCATCTTGAAAGGTTCTAAAGTGCCTTAAGGTCTTCCAAGAACAGGTCACTAGAGCCAACCCTTCTATTGAAAGTAAAGTCTTCTGTACAGGGTGGAATCTGACTGCTGTTTATAGCTAAACACTGTGACTGGTTAGGACAGCAAACAGCACTCTCTCCAAGGGAAAGGGCAAAAAGACTTTGCTCCAGGCAAAGTGATCACTTAGTTCTTCCCCATTACTTGGTAGTACCATCAGCTGAATCACTAACACTTCCCCAGGTTTATTCCACAAGATCTATGCTCACTTGAATGAATTACACAAACACTCTAATTCGAACTGTAATTTATTAAATACAACTAAAAACTATCCTACTGGAGAAAAAAAAATAATTTCTCCTTTTATGTACAACACTCACTATCCCTAGTGAGACAAGAGGTCAGTGAGATAGGAGGTTAGAACAATTAGGAAAATTTCTGTATGACTTACTGGGAGAAAGTAACACACATTATGTCCGGCCCTCAAATTCACAAGAGACATCAAAATAATAAATAGTCTAATGATCTGCTGTAAATTCTTAATGAGCTTCCGATGGAGTATATAGTCTCATCATGCAAATTCTCTCTCTCCTGCAATGTCTCCTGCCTTTACCTAATGGAATTCACTTCCTCCTGTCCTACCCTGTTCACTGTCTTTTTTTTTTCTTTTTAAAGTGCATTTAAGAATTTTACTTCTTTTCCAAAAGAGAAATCAACA
>NW_010187474.1:0-4164 GCF_000695765.1 Mesitornis unicolor | reverse complement strand
ACCCCTCTTTCCCATGGGTAGAACATCCACAAGATCAGCAATCCTCACCTGAAATCTCCTGCTGTAAACTTGGCCTCAGCAAGTGAAAAGGCAGCTTCTCTCATCACCTCACCCATCAGCATCTTGGTCTGTTTAAGGAAAAAAAAAAAGGCAATAAATGCAAGAGGCATCATTACTGGCTCTTCCACGATAAATAACTAACAGCATAAAGGGAATAATAAAAAACTGTAGAGTGTGAAAAAGTCCTGTATGTATAGTCTACTCTCAAACTGCAAGTCATAATTACCAGGTGACTGGCAAAAAAAGAAATATTTCAGCTGCTTCACTGACCCAGTGTAGAATTCACAAAAATGGCAAAAGACTTGTCTGCCTTAATAACTGTAAAATTCTACCACATGGCAGTTCAATTACAACAATAAAATGGCTCAGTAGGAAAACACGCTGACTTCATCTTGTACTGAATACTATGAGACAGCTGAAGTAGATTTTCAACATACAGATCTATGCTGCTTTGTGAAGCTGCGCTCTCCTTCTACTCCTTTTATTTCCCCCAACTTTTACACATTTGAAGCCCTTGTAGCTGAAAAATATGCTATTGAGGTGCAAAAGCCTTTGTGTATTAGACAGTCTATAGGAAACAAAATGCAGTGCCAAGAGCTTGTCTACAGCGTGCTAACAAAGCACTACTGCTAACCATGGATATCACGGCAGCTGCAGCCAAACTGGTACAACTAAAACACATCTGTGTGCTAGAACAGAACAAGCCATATTAGGCTCTACTGAGTATCTTAGATTTGTCATTCATGTTGCAAGGAACAAGCAGGACTCTGTATTTCTTTATAAAGGAACAAGCTCCATCTGGACAAAACTGCTTTCTAGTGTACCTAGTTGTGCAGGAAACATTCTAGATCTGCAGTATTCTCTCAAGCCAGATAAAGGAACAAAAATGGGGCTACAGAACATGTTAAATCTACTACTAAAGTATCAGAGCAAATTCCCTGTAATGTAGAAGAGGTGATAGGGAACTTGGGACACTAAAGAAAGCAGAGCCTAGGGCTGCTTGGGAAGAGGTGAAGAATGTTAACTCTGACAAAATAAAAAAACTCTATCAAAATAAAAAACTCTCTATCATTGCAGCCAGGAAAACATAATTCGCTTATCTGTCCTCAGTACTTAAAAAAACTTGTTATCCACAAAGCTGTCCTACATTCCAGCCTACCTAATGAAGTTAGCAGAACTGGGATGCGCAACTGGCAGAACAGAGTTCAAATTAAGTGAGCCAAACAGGAAAACTCTAATTTACCTACCTCAATAATTTTCTTAAGGATCTGCCTGAATCGAAGTGTCAAAGCATCAGATTTTTTCTTCAAGAGGTTACGACCTGTTTGGGCTCCTTTCAAACGGGCCTTCATGATGGTCTGAGCCCTGTTAAACAGAGGAATGAGAAAAAAAAATGTCCTGCATCATCTGAAGGGATTAGGAAAAAACTTATGCAAAGTTTTCCAACATGAACACGACTTAAATTATGAAGCAACCAAGAAACATCAATGCAGTAAAACAGGATGGCTGCTTCAGGACAGAATTCTATATTCCCATTTAAAATCAAGATAATTTATTATATTTAATATCTCCATTATCAATAAGAATTGCAAGGTTATTAACTGCAAAGTCAAAGATCACGGAAAATTGACAAGTCATTTTTCAGTGCTTCTGGAAATAAGAGTTTTCATTTATTTTTTATTATAAGTACCAGAAACACACCAGAACCAGAAATCAAAGTACCCCAAAAGTCAGTGTGACACTGGTATTGCTTTTAAGCGCTCTTTTACTGCTATGTCATCTTCTCAAAATCAGACAACACAGCAAATTCTTCATGTGATCGTAACTGTTGATGCTGTGTTCTGATTTTACAGAGCAACAAGATACAGCAGTCGTACATTCTGGTTTAAAGCAAGTCAGAAAGTACTGTGATTCCACATCACCACATGCTGCACAGATTTACAAGCTATTTAAGACAATCAGTAGCATCAGTGTAAAAGGGGTATTAGTAAGCTAGCTGTAGCACTGTATATCCTTGTGTTCAGTTTTGACCACTCGCTACAAAGACATTAAGGCACTTGAGCATGTCCAGAGAAGGGCAACGAAGCTGGTGAGGGGTCTGGCGAACAAGAATTATGAGGAGCAGCTGAGGGAACTGGGGTTGTTTAGTTGTACCAGGTGAGGGTTAGATTGGATATTAGGAAGAATTTATTTACTGAGAGTGGACTTGATGATCTTAGAGGTCCTTAATGATTCTGTGATTCCTTTACTTCCACTTACAAGTTTCTCATAGGAAACTGAATTACTAATTAGGAGCTGAAGAAGGATCCAAGCCTTGCTTCCCTCTCTGCAGTGGAGTACATTTTAATTTGAAGAATCTTTTTTATTTAAGTTTACTAAAATAACAGGGACTATACTACAAAATCCACCAGTTGTGCTAACTTAAACTACCACTTTGTACACGCAGCCACTACACACAAAGGACAACACTCAAGTCAACTCTGTGTGAAGAGGAGCCTTATATACTTCCTCTCTGACCTTCGAAAAAGCAAGTGTAATTAAGATTCTAAGTACACACTGGAATCCATTACTTTTCACATCTACCGGTATGTGATGAGAATAACTCTATTAATGTCTTAATACTTATAACTGCAAAGCACAAATACTTTCTGAATGTTTATGATAAAAAACCAGGTTAAAAGGTAAAAAGGCAGCTTTACTTTCACAACAAGCAGGTTTCTGTCACCACCTTGAACTAGTTTGCTCTGTTCAACACCTGCCAAAGGCTGCCTGACCACCTAGTTCAAACAAGATCTCAGAGGCTCTGAGACTGCATTAAACAAAGTCTTGATTACTGTCAAGGAGACTGAGCAGCGTCTATAGCTGATCATATCCAGCACAGAGGAGGCTCAGACCAGCAGGCCACTTCATAAAGATAAAAGCAAACAAAAACAAAAACTCCAAACCTTGTGAATCTCTGTTCTGTCAGTTAACAAAAAACCAGCTGCAAAGGCTGGCCGTCTTTATTTTCTCATCCTAACTTACATTCCTATCAAGACATCACCCCATCAAGACATTATTGGATAACCACCTCATTTGAAACAGAGCTTGTAAGTATTAAGCCTTTGTACATCACCACCTTCTGGCCGTAATGACCTATCAGCCCACAGAACTATCTGTTAAAAGTGACTGAAGCGCCTCCTCCTCGGAGATGTAAACTGAATGAAAAGAGCACTAGTGAAGAGCAGGAGTAAGAATAGCTGACTTAGCATATGCAATAATTTATTTCTAAACTAAGTTTCACAACAGAACCCTTACTGTGCAATGCGTTAATCCTTCCCTGTAAACTGTTATTTCGTATGTTCTGAGCTCATATATAGGGGAATAATAATTATTTTACATTTCAGGTTTTCTGTCCTGCAAGGCACCTTTTTATAATGGCTACACTCAGAAATCAACCCAATTTTAGGGAAGATTTGAAACAGCCTTTCACCTTAAGGCAAAGTATTTCTGTCCTGAAGGGTTCTGAGGAGAAACTGAACAGCGTTGTTAAAACAGCAATTTTATTAGCAGATCAGTTTCAATTGCTTGTGTCTGCTCCAATGTTAGCAGCTTTCTAAGCTTTGTCAGGAGGCAGCTGATTTCATGACAAATAGTTTGCTGTCAGAATCTGGAAAATTACTTGACTGGCCAAGCCACTGCACTTTGGGCATTTTACTTCCTTCTTTTTTAACCCTTATGGCAACCTCTCAGACAGCACATTAAATAGTGAAGGGAAGCTATGGTTCGATTTGTGCATATTTTTCGTTTACATATATTCTACAAATTCTTTTTAAAATAAAGGCTTGCATAATTGCATGCTTTAAATAGCTCCCCCACTGGACGCTGCTTGTGTCCTGCTACTGGAGCCCGCAATGGCCCTCTGATGGTAGACTTTTGAGCCTGAAAAGAGAAATTGAACAGAAGATCTAACCGCGGCCTTCAACAGCTTAACGGTGTTGGACACAAAGCCCAGAGGGAGACCAGACCCTCCAGGGAGGTGCAGAGCGCCCAGGGCAGCGGCAGACGCACAACCAACGAAACGACTCCCAGAGCCGAAGCCCAGAGAGCTCCCTCTTCGGCACC
>NW_010187473.1:0-5602 GCF_000695765.1 Mesitornis unicolor | reverse complement strand
CCTGAACCCATGCTGGCTTGGCCTGATCCCCGGATTTTCCTATTCTAAATAAACTACAATAAAAGAATATCTGGATTTAGACACCTAAGCAACATTTCTCCAGAGACAGTAGAAATCCCTAGAAGTTTGAATGTGAATAATTGAACCTTCTTCCCTCCAGACAGTTCCTGATGCCTCCTGTAGTCATCAGCACCCTGGAGATTATCTTTGTGTTCTTGCTTCCCTTGCACTATCACCAAAAAAAAAAAAAGCCTTTGTAAGCAAAAACCCCTACTGTATATGCTTTGTTCCAGTCTTGGCAATTACACTTCATGTGATTGTGGCTTCCCAGGCAGCCAAGAAGTTGAAGATTTGATCCATGGGTCTACAGTTAGCTAAAGCTGCCCGTCACTGAGCATGGGTGCTGGGTGCTCAGGTAAAGCAAATCAGGGATTTTTTTTCCTGCAGTTAAAGGGATTTACATTAACCTAGGAATGTAGGAAAAAGGGTAAGGTTTGAATATTCTAGAACTATAGTGAAAGAAATCAAGGCTTTATTAAGGCTACTGGAAAAATTTGCTATCATTTTTCTCAAATATTTCAAACACAATTTTAACATATGAAACTCTTGTCCACTTCAAGTAATAGAAACACATGGATTCCGGTCATTCATCCAAACACTTCTGTCAATTGTTATTCACTGGACTGAGGTGGTATCTAGGAAGGAACAGAGGAAAGAGGATCCAAGAGACATTTCCAAAGCTGTGACTGCTGGCTGTGGCATTAGGATGGATCTTTTGAGGGCAGTTTCAAATCTATCACAATTCTCATCAAGAGAAGTGGTGTTGAAAGGGATCTGCAGGACCAACCATTCAGCCCCAGAGCTCACACATGACAGTGCCACATCCTCTTGTTCATCAAACCCTTGATCATAGAATAGAACCACAGACTGTGTTGGGTTGGAAGGGACCTTTACAGCTCAGCCAGTCCAACCCTGCAGTCAGCAGGGACATTGGTACCAGATCAGGTTGCTCAGAGCCCCATCAAGCCTGGCCTTGAATATCTCCAGGGATGGGGCCTGCACCACCTCTCTGGGCAACCTCTGCCAGTGATGGACCACCTCATGGGGAAGATTTTCCTAATATCCAACCTAAATCTGCCCTTTTCTACTTTAAAAACATTGCCCCTTGTCCTATCGCTACACATCCTTGTAAAAAGTCCCTCCCCAGCTTCCCTACCCTTCAGGTCCTGGAAGTCTGCTCTGAGGCCTCCCTGGAGCCTTCTCTTCCCCAGGCTGAACACCACAAACTGTCTCAGCTGTCCCCATAGCAGAGCTGCTCCAGCCCCTGATCATTGTTGTGGCCTCCTGTGGACCCGCTCCAACAGCTTCATGGCCTTTTTGTGTTGGAGACTCCAGCGCTGGACACAGCACTGTAGATGAGGTCTGACCAGAGCAGAGCAGAGGGGCAGAATCACCACTCTCAATCTTCTGGGCTGCAGATGTGCATTGGTGGCTTTTCATCCACCAGTACGCCCAAGTCCTTTTCTGCAGGGCTGCTCTCTATCACATCATCCCCCAGTCTGTACTGATAATGAGGATTGTGTCAACCCAGGTGCAGGACCCTGCACTTGGCCTTGTTGAACCTCATGAGGTTCACATGGGCCCACCTCTCCAGTCTGTCCAGGTCCCTCTGGATGGCATCCCGTCCCTCTGGCACATCAACCTCACCACTCAGCTTGATATCATCAGCGAACTTGCTGAGGGTGCACTCAATCCCGCTGTCAATATCATTAATGAAGATATTAAACAGCACTGGTGCCAGTACAGACCCTGGAGGGACATCACTTGTCACCGTCTTCCATCTGGACATTTGAACCATTGACCACCACCCTCTGGATGTGACCATCCAACCAGTTCCTTATCCACCGAGCAGTCTCTTGAAATCCAGCTTAGTGCATGAGCTACAAGACAGTGTACCTTTCCTGTGAAAGCATAGAGTGTCATTAAGAGTATCTCAGGAACATCCAGAAATACCTGCTGTGGGTTTGTCTTTTCTGAAGGAGAGGGGGAAGAGGGGTGTGGAGAAACATCAACAGGCTGAAAACCAAGGCAGTGCAGAAGCTGGGATTCCCATGAGAACATCATTAAGAGAATAAATAGCAACTGGGATTTATACAAAGGCAATCTTTAAAATATTATACTATGTTATTATTAAGTATAACAGGACCTTGGACCTGCCTAAAAGTAGAAGTTCAAAACTACACCAAGCACTGTGTACCTGGGTTGTCTTGACCAGAACACTGGTTGAATGGTATGCGTGGTGTGTTGCAGGATGTCTCGGTCTTGGAACACCTGGCCATAAAGTATGGGAATGATGGATGCGAAAGTGCTGCAGTATGTGAACATCCTGATTGGCTGCATAGTCAGGTCCTTCTCCGTAGCTATAAAAGTAGAGGTAGAAAATAAAAACTTCACTAGGCATTCATCTGCTGAGTCGGTTTCTTGTTTTCAGCTCACCGCAGAGAGGTGTTCCTGTAACATAAATCACATATACAATAACTGTTTGCTCTTAAAGGATGTGAAGAGAATGCCCAAAAATTAGTTCACTGCTGCCTACTAATAAGAAAGGAGAGACACAGTGAGGATGTAAAAGTATCACTTGTCCTCCATCTCAGGATGAGTGATCCTGTCCAGACCACCTTGACAGACATGTCCTGATGGCTGTGAGTGTGGATGCAAGAGCAAGACTACAGAAAATCAACTTAGAAAAGCTGAACAAAATAAAAATCCACCTCTTCAAAAAAAATCTCAAGCTGAATTCTCATAGAATAGAACCACAGAATGTGTTGGGTTGGAAGGGACCTTTACAGCTCAGCCAGTCCAACCCTGCAGTCAGCAGGGACATTGGTACCAGATCAGGTTGCTCAGAGCCCATCAAGCCTGGCCTTGAATATCTCCAGGGACGGGGCCTGCACCACCTCTCTGGGCAACCTGTGCAGTGATCGACCACCAATTTTGTCACATCAGTCTCCAGTACAAGAAAATCATATCACTCAGCAACAGGAAAGTCAGACCCAGTACAGCCAATGTCCCGGGAGGGAGCACTGTGTGGTGGGATTGCAGGGAGGTCTAGGAAAGAGCAGCTATTTCTTGGCGATAATACAAAGATTAACAGATCATCTGAGAGAGCTGGAGATGATCTAGAGTCTGGGTGCTGCCTCTCCATCCAGGCAGAGAAGGTACCCTGTCCCATGCCGTTGGCAAATGTTGCAGATGCTACTTGTCCTGGCTTCCTGAGTGTCTTCCTGCACATCAAGAGCTCATACATGATGCATCTCTTGTGCTGGTCTCCTGTGACCAGAGGACAAACTTCTACAGGTACAGGTCTCTTGTGCTTCTGACACCGGGTTTTGTTGGCCCTCAGGGACGGCACAGAGCAAATCTTGTGTTCTCTTGTTCTGTAAGTAGAGGTGCTCCAAGGCACCATGCTCTGGGCAGTGGCACGGGGTGTATAACAGGGTCTTTCCTGTCCCAGTGTGATAGTTTGAGTTTGTGCTGTTGTCCTTGCATCAGGGCTCAGGTGACACCTGAAACAGAAAATTAAGCAGCAAATTCTTACAGCTGAAACAGAGATAAATGATGCCTTGGAACAGAGCCTCAGCATGACAAGTGATTTTTTTTCTGACATTTTGAAACAGAAGCATTTCTTTTTGACATTCTCTGAATAATGGCTTTTTTCCACATTTTTTTATGATCATATGATACTTTTAACTAAAAATCCATTTGAGTGCAAAGCAAACCATACCAACAAAGATGAGCAAATAAGCCCCCTCCCACCTCCACCTGTGCATCCTTCCCACCCCACTGCTCCTGCAGAAGGCAATTACTGTATTTCAGATCAAACAGTACATTTTCTGTTGGTCTCAAAAGAAACATTTCTGGTTTTCTATGCTGCTGAAACTAGAACATCTCCATTCCCACCCTGTGCAGGAGCAGATGTTTGAGAGAAAGATGCAGCAATCTATTTACAGCAGTATTGCCCCAGACATACCAGATAAATCATGTGCCTTTGGGCTGAACCTTGAAGGTGAGAGGCTCTCTCACGAGGAACATGAAACCTACCTCCATGAGCTGCGCAGAGCTGAATAGAGAGATCCTAGAGGGTTTCAGGGCTCCAGAGCTTCTCTGATTCTACAAACTAGCCCTTTCCTTACAGCCCTGTACACTGAGGTACATTGCTTTTTAATCCACAGAAGGACCATGCACCACACACAACTGTTCGCATTTGCTTGCTGCAAAATTTCTCATTTCTACCTTGACCTTGGTACTGTTTGTTAAATGAGGCTTGGTGAAGGCAGCATGAGGCATCTGCTAAAAATAACCACTGACTCCCTCTTCATCTTGTCCCTCTTTCCCAGCATTTCCAGCTGCCTGAATTACTGGTTGAGAAAGTCAGGGTCTCAGCCCCACCTGCCAGCAGAGCTTGGCTCAGTTCCTCCGGAGATGACCTGTCCTCCTGACACCATGTGCACCCTTCCATGGCCACTAAGCCCCTCAAAAGATGGTTTAGACTGGGGGAGAGGAGCCAAAGCAGTCAGAGGGATGGACACAGCCCCATTCACAGCCCATTCAGGCCAATGACATCCACAGGTCTCCAAGAGAGACATTTGCCAGTGAAAATCGTGCTGCTTGACTCCTGAGAGTCAGTAAGTGTTAAGTCTCGTAGAGTAGCTTCCTAGCAGAAGCAGTGCTGTGATGCAGCAGTGGGATCTATATTTGTGCATAGATGGAAAAGTTCATCCACTCTATGTATAGGAAACCTAAATGTGTCATGTGTGTCAACTGCTTTTTCTGTATGTGTTCGCTTACAAATGTGACAAATATAGGCTGCGTTACAAAGTCATCCCTTCTCCTAGACATCCCAGTCTCATACTAATGTCTGGTTCCCACAGTGGCTGCATCTCTCAAGAGAGAAGAGCCAATACAATCATTCCCTGAATCGTGTCCACAACAAACCCTGCTTAAACTTCTGTGGATTGCCATCACCTATATCTCATCAGGCAAAAGTACATGTTTGACTGAGTGGTCAACCCAAACATCTGATAAAAATGTCAACCCAGATAGAAGTCATAGAATCACAGAATCATTGTGGTTTTAAGAGACCTTTAAGGTCATCAAGTCCAACCATTAACTAACTCTACCAAGCCCACTTCTAAACCATGTCCCTGAGCACCATATCTTGACAGCTTTTAAATACATCCAAGGATGGTGACTTCACCACTTCCCTGGGCAGCCTGTGTCAGTCTTTAATAAACATTTCAGGGTAAAAAAAAGTTTTTCCTACTGCTTTCTTCTCCCATGTAACCAGTGACAGGACAAGGGGAAATAGCCTCAAGTTGTGCCAGGGTAGGTTTAGATTGGATATTAGGAAAAATTTATTTACTGAAAGAGTGGTCAAGCACTGTGATTCTAAACCTCCCTTGGTGTAATTTGACACCACTTCATCTTGTCCTGTTGTAATTTGTGAGAAGAGACCCACACTCTACCCCTTCCTTTCAGGTAGTTGTAGAGGGTGATAAGGTCTCTCTTCAGTCTTCTTCAGACTAAACAACCCCAGCTCCCT